>NW_027456837.1:0-195000 GCF_040206685.1 Ascaphus truei
TATCGAGTAGGACAGGGGTGAGGGGAATGAGAGGTGGTGGATGATGAGAGCAGAAGAGGTCATGTACAAATAGACCTTGTTAGTCAGAGAGCAGTCATTCCAGAGGGCACGTGAGAAGTGAAGAGTAAAGTGAGACATGGAATGTGGATTACATTAGATGGGTTAATACGCTTAGCAGGGAGGTGGAGAGAGAGAGGCAAGAGGCAGAGAGTGGTGCAGGGGTTGAGGAAGAGATGTTGCATGTACCTTATCAGAACATTAAAGAACATCAATTCACACTGGTGCAGAGTTGATGATGAATCCAGTTCACCTCCAATTCAATTTTAACAGAAATGTTTCATTCTTCATTACTGAAAAAAAAGAAAAGTAAAAAACATTTCATTACTATTTTCAAAATGGATTGAATTCCCCCAACAATGACTATGTGTTACCAATATATCCCTCTCAGTCCCACTGCAGCATATACTGTACCAGTGTGAAAGTAGGAAGGTACACAGTACCGGTAAAACAATACGTGCCGGTACTATGCACCATATGAATTATAAGGGGATGTAAATCTCCCAGTCTCTCTCCATATCCGCAACAGAGCGGGCTCCGGTCAGTGGCATGGATGCCCATATATGGGTATGCTCATATTTGGGCATCCCATGTCACTGACCGGAGCCGGCTCTGAGTATAGGGATATATGCGGAGACGCAGAGGTGCAAGGAAATGGGAGGAGGCACGGTGAGAAACAGGGAGAGACCACAGGAAGATAGAGGGCAACAACTTCCACAAGGTACTTGTATGGGTATAATTGTTTGTATTTTGTGCAGAGGGGGTAATTTCAGATAAAATACAATTCTCCACCCTCTACGAAACAATTCCACTTTGTTCAGTAAGCCAGAAAGTCTTGGTCCCATGTGGACTGAATTTAATGCAAATAAGGTCCTTAATACACAAGTAAAGAATAAAGTTACTTATTCTCTACTGTAAGAAGTGCCACATTGCCCACTATTTGGGTCCTGTGCCCAGATTGTGACCATGCATGGCAGAGGTGAGATTCCCCCAACTCCAATTTGCTACACTCTCCAAGAGAGATAATTGTGATCAGAGGTGGAACTAGGGGAGGGTGTGAGCAGGGTCACTGCCCAGGGAGTAACCTGACTGGGGGCACGGAAATCTCATTTAGTGCATACACTACCGACACACTTTATTGAAGTGTGGTCGGTACCGCAAGCCGGGAAATCTCCCGGCTTGCTAGTGGCCGCCCCTCGGCGTGCCGCGCGTCATAGACGCGCGGTCACGCGTCATCGGGAGCGTGCGCCCGCTGCACGCATGTCCAGGGGCTCCCCGAGGGAGCCCTGGTGTCCCGCGATCGCGGGACAGCGGCAGGGGGTTCCGGGGAACCCGGCGGACCCGGCAGCGGTAGGGAGAGCGCCCCGATCGGAGGGCGCTCTTCCGCTGCTTCGGCGTGCACCCGTCACACTCGGGCGCGCGCCAGGCTACTGCTGCGGCACAGAACGGGCAAATGCTCGAATAAACTGTGCCGCAGCAGTATGTTGCGGCACTGCATTGATTGACCGGTCAATCTGCACTGCTGCCTGTCACAGTGACATCCTGATCGGGCACTGTGATCAGCTATAGCACTGACCCAGGTGAGATAGTTCAGCACTTTACAAGGAGGGAACAGATGTTGTGGGTGACAGATGCTGGAGGTAGGCCAAGACTGTTGGCCAGAGTAACGTGGAGACTTACTGCACTCTGCATGCCCATCCTCTCCCTGACATCAGGGGAAGGAAGTGGCCCTGGGGTGTGTGTAGGTATGCCAGATGTCAGTGTATGCATAAGTAAGTATGCCTGTGTAGTGGGAGGTGTAGGGGCGTTAAGCTGGAGGACTTAAAACAGGCACAAAAGCACATAGATACCTCTGATTATACCGCACCAAATGCTGATAATATCATGCTGTAGCTGCACTTTACAGAAGATGATGCAGATGTCATCATTGGTTGGTGGGTTCATTAAATCAATCCATCATATCATAACCACACTGTGCATATGATGTACTGAATCAGTAACACCAGGAAGACATCTCCATGTTAGGAGTAGAGTTGAAGTTAACAGAATATGTCCAGCACTGTGGTGTGTAGCCCATAAATAATAATTGTGCACATTACCAGAACAACATACTGTCAACTGCAAGATCATTTTGCTGCTTGTAGCGTATGCTCATCCTGTACAGTGTTGTAGTAGATCCGTCTCTTCAGTGTTCACTGCAACAAAAGTAAGACATTGCATTAATATTACAGACGTTTGGGGGCTGAAATCTCACTTCGCTGCGGACAATTTCCCTTTGCATAAGATTCTTGTGATTATGTCAATGATGATCAATAACTGCATCATAACACAGCCGCTCTATACAGAAGATGTACTTGCTCTCATTGGTCATTGAGGTAATACGTCACACAATGTACAGATATAGCAAGGATTATTTCTCCCACTTGTGCATTATGGCATTATGATGGGAAATGTTGTGAGATTCTGCATTATCAGCATCACTGAATCTTTTGGAAATTAAGTGATATTCTATGTTTTAATGCAATATTATGGGTGATCAGCCGGTAAAATAATAATAGCTTGCTGTATCTGTAGCCATGCTCTACCCATGATGTGCTGAACCAATGACTGCAGAGAGATTCAGAGTGCTAAACATGACTGGAACGCATCTCTGAATAATGGGCAGCAAAGCAGTGCAGAATAGGAGGTGAAAGTATTTAAAATGGAAGATCCTTAGCAGCTGTGTGGAGAGTAGACAGTACAGACTGACCAAGTAAATGGTAAAAGGAGTAACTTCAACATTACTTGGCTTTGTTCTCCACATTGAAGCTTTCCTCCTCTTTAAATCACTAATACTGATGCCATGTGTAACCTGTACTGAGAGTTATATAATCTACTGGCCTAGATGAAACCATATGATGCAAACAGGATCCATCCCACTCCAGATTCATAGAATTGAACCACCTCAACCTTTCATAACAATCACATAGAACTGCAGCTGTGCGCTACTGCACATGTTCTTGTTATGAATGGTAGTAGATGTGGTCCTTGGGTCTTTACTTCATACTGTAGCCACCCTCTACTCATGATGTATTGAATCAACGAAAACCTGCATGGTTCAGATCACAGGAAGGGGTAGAGTAGAGATGAAAATATTCAATGTGAAACCCGTAGCAGCCGGATTGTGTGGAGTCAATAAAACGACAAATACTAAATGGTAAATGAGAAATATACACATTGCTTATCTGTCTCTGTGTAGTAATTTTCCTTCTCTTCAACTGTCCTTCAAATTTTCTCTTTTGCAAGAAAAGGAACACATGGCTTCAATATTCACTTCTGTTCTGCAGTCATCCCTCCTGAAATAAAAGTTAAGCATTGCATTGTTATTATGATAATACATACAATAAACCTTGCTCCAAACCATTTGATGCAAAGCAAATCCACCTCCCACCCACAGCTGTGCTCCTTCTAGAGCATGCATGTCAAACTCCAGTCCTCGAGGGTCCCAAACAGGCCAGGTTTTCAGTAGGGATATCCTGAAAACCTGGCCTGTTTGCGGCCCTCGAGGACTGGAGTTTGACATCCTTGTTCTTGAGCTTCTACCACGCAAGTCATCCATGTGAGTGACACTGTACTGCAGTCCTGGTCTGCACACAATCTACTGAATCAATGACATCACACTGTAAAGGCAATCTACAAGATGTATTAGTTGTCCACACTTCCGAAATGTTACTTTTATGTCCAAATCACTTATTCCCATGACCTGATATTTGTATTTGTTATTTATAGGATTGTCACAAAGAGTTGATGAGGTCACCAAATGATAGTATGTAGAGAGAAAGAGAGATCTCAGAACAGAGCCCTGATGTATACCCACAGACAGATCAATAGAAGACGAAGACATGTTAGCAACAGAGATGGAGAATGTGTGACAGGAAAGTTATGATGAAAACCAGGATAGAACTGTGTTACGGATACCAAGAGAGAGTTTAGAATATGAAGGAGGAGAGTGATTGAGAGCATCAAACGCAGCAGATAGATCAAGTAGGATTAGTAGGGAAAAGTGACCTTGGGAATTTGCTTTAAGCACAGTCTGTAGAACGAGCTGTACGAAAGGCAGGTTGTAAAGGATCCAGGAGGGAATGTGATTTAAGAATGTTGACATTCTAGCAATTAGGAGACAAACAGCAGGAGGGATACAGGGCGGTAGTTAGTAAGGCACATAGGGTGTAGGTTGTTTCTGAGAAAAGGGTGACCACTACAGGCTTAAAGTAAGAGGGTAAAGAGCCAGAGAATAGGGAGGAATTGAAGATGTGGGTGAGAGTGGGGACTAAGAGATGCAGTAAGGTGTGAGGGGATACGATCTAGAGGGCATGGGTTAATACGCTTAGCAGGGAGGTGGAGACAGAGAGGCAAGAGGCAGAGAGTGGTGCAGGGGTTGAGGAAGAGATGTTGCATGTACCTTATCAGAACATTAAAGAACATCAATTCACACTGGTGCAGAGTTGATGATGAATCCAGTTCACCTCCAATTCAATTTTAACAGAAATGTTTCATTCTTCATTACTGAAAAAAAAGAAAAGTAAAAAACATTTCATTACTATTTTCAAAATGGATTGAATTCCCCCAACAATGACTATGTGTTACCAATATATCCCTCTCAGTCCCACTGCAGCATATACTGTACCAGTGTGGAAGTAGGAAGGTACACAGTACCGGTAAAACAATACGTGCCGGTACTATGCACCATATGAATTATAAGGGGATGTAAATCTCCCAGTCTCTCTCCATATCCGCAACAGAGCGGGCTCCGGTCAGTGGCATGGATGCCCATATATGGGTATGCTCATATTTGGGCATCCCATGTCACTGACCGGAGCCGGCTCTGAGTATAGGGATATATGCGGAGACGCAGAGGTGCAAGGAAATGGGAGGAGGCACGGTGAGAAACAGGGAGAGACCACAGGAAGATAGAGGGCAACAACTTCCACAAGGTACTTGTATGGGTATAATTGTTTGTATTTTGTGCAGAGGGGGTAATTTCAGATAAAATACAATTCTCCACCCTCTACGAAACAATTCCACTTTGTTCAGTAAGCCAGAAAGTCTTGGTCCCATGTGGACTGAATTTAATGCAAATAAGGTCCTTAATACACAAGTAAAGAATAAAGTTACTTATTCTCTACTGTAAGAAGTGCCACATTGCCCACTATTTGGGTCCTGTGCCCAGATTGTGACCATGCATGGCAGAGGTGAGATTCCCCCAACTCCAATTTGCTACACTCTCCAAGAGAGATAATTGTGATCAGAGGTGGAACTAGGGGAGGGTGTGAGCAGGGTCACTGCCCAGGGAGTAACCTGACTGGGGGCACGGAAATCTCATTTAGTGCATACACTACCGACACACTTTATTGAAGTGTGGTCGGTACCACAAGCCGGGAAATCTCCCGGCTTGCTAGTGGCCGCCCCTCGGCGTGCCGCGCGTCATAGACGCGCGGTCACGCGTCATCGGGAGCGTGCGCCCGCTGCACGCATGTCCAGGGGCTCCCCGAGGGAGCCCTGGTGTCCCGCGATCGCGGGACAGCGGCAGGGGGTTCCGGGGGACCCGGCGGACCCGGCAGCGGTAGGGAGAGCGCCCCGATCGGAGGGCGCTCTTCCGCTGCTTCGGCGTGCGCCCGTCACACTCGGGCGCGCGCCAGGCTACTGCTGCGGCACAGAACGGGCAAATGCTCGAATAAACTGTGCCGCAGCAGTATGTTGCGGCACTGCATTGATTGACCGGTCAATCTGCACTGCTGCCTGTCACAGTGACATCCTGATCGGGCACTGTGATCAGCTATAGCACTGACCCAGGTGAGATAGTTCAGCACTTTACAAGGAGGGAACAGATGTTGTGGGTGACAGATGCTGGAGGTAGGCCAAGACTGTTGGCCAGAGTAACGTGGAGATTTACTGCACTCTGCATGCCCATCCTCTCCCTGACATCAGGGGAAGGAAGTGGCCCTGGGGTGTGTGTAGGTATGCCAGATGTCAGTGTATGCATAAGTAAGTATGCCTGTGTAGTGGGAGGTGTAGGGGCGTTAAGCTGGAGGACTTAAAACAGGCACAAAAGCACATAGATACCTCTGATTATACCGCACCAAATGCTGATAATATCATGCTGTAGCTGCACTTTACAGAAGATGATGCAGATGTCATCATTGGTTGGTGGGTTCATTAAATCAATCCATCATATCATAACCACACTGTGCATATGATGTACTGAATCAGTAACACCAGGAAGACATCTCCATGTTAGGAGTAGAGTTGAAGTTAACAGAATATGTCCAGCACTGTGGTGTGTAGCCCATAAATAATAATTGTGCACATTACCAGAACAACATACTGTCAACTGCAAGATCATTTTGCTGCTTGTAGCGTATGCTCATCCTGTACAGTGTTGTAGTAGATCCGTCTCTTCAGTGTTCACTGCAACAAAAGTAAGACATTGCATTAATATTACAGACGTTTGGGGGCTGAAATCTCACTTCGCTGCGGACAATTTCCCTTTGCATAAGATTCTTGTGATTATGTCAATGATGATCAATAACTGCATCATAACACAGCCGCTCTATACAGAAGATGTACTTGCTCTCATTGGTCATTGAGGTAATACGTCACACAATGTACAGATATAGCAAGGATTATTTCTCCCACTTGTGCATTATGGCATTATGATGGGAAATGTTGTGAGATTCTGCATTATCAGCATCACTGAATCTTTTGGAAATTAAGTGATATTCTATGTTTTAATGCAATATTATGGGTGATCAGCCGGTAAAATAATAATAGCTTGCTGTATCTGTAGCCATGCTCTACCCATGATGTGCTGAACCAATGACTGCAGAGAGATTCAGAGTGCTAAACATGACTGGAACGCATCTCTGAATAATGGGCAGCAAAGCAGTGCAGAATAGGAGGTGAAAGTATTTAAAATGGAAGATCCTTAGCAGCTGTGTGGAGAGTAGACAGTACAGACTGACCAAGTAAATGGTAAAAGGAGTAACTTCAACATTACTTGGCTTTGTTCTCCACATTGAAGCTTTCCTCCTCTTTAAATCACTAATACTGATGCCATGTGTAACCTGTACTGAGAGTTATATAATCTACTGGCCTAGATGAAACCATATGATGCAAACAGGATCCATCCCACTCCAGATTCATAGAATTGAACCACCTCAACCTTTCATAACAATCACATAGAACTGCAGCTGTGCGCTACTGCACATGTTCTTGTTATGAATGGTAGTAGATGTGGTCCTTGGGTCTTTACTTCATACTGTAGCCACACTCTACTCATGATGTATTGAATCAACGAAAACTTGCATGGTTCAGATCACAGGAAGGGGTAGAGTAGAGATGAAAATATTCAATGTGAAACCCGTAGCAGCCGGATTGTGTGGAGTCAATAAAACGACAAATACTAAATGGTAAATGAGAAATATACACATTGCTTATCTGTCTCTGTGTAGTAATTTTCCTTCTCTTCAACTGTCCTTCAAATTTTCTCTTTTGCAAGAAAAGGAACACATGGCTTCAATATTCACTTCTGTTCTGCAGTCATCCCTCCTGAAATAAAAGTTAAGCATTGCATTGTTATTATGATAATACATACAATAAACCTTGCTCCAAACCATTTGATGCAAAGCAAATCCACCTCCCACCCACAGCTGTGCTCCGTCTAGAGCATGCATGTCAAACTCCAGTCCTCGAGGGTCCCAAACAGGCCAGGTTTTCAGTAGGGATATCCTGAAAACCTGGCCTGTTTGCGGCCCTCGAGGACTGGAGTTTGACATCCTTGTTCTTGAGCTTCTACCACGCAAGTCATCCATGTGAGTGACACTGTACTGCAGTCCTGGTCTGCACACAATCTACTGAATCAATGACATCACACTGTAAAGGCAATCTACAAGATGTATTAGTTGTCCACACTTCCGAAATGTTACTTTTATGTCCAAATCACTTATTCCCATGACCTGATATTTGTATTTGTTATTTATAGGATTGTCACAAAGAGTTGATGAGGTCACCAAATGATAGTATGTAGAGAGAAAGAGAGATCTCAGAACAGAGCCCTGATGTATACCCACAGACAGATCAATAGAAGACGAAGACATGTTAGCAACAGAGATGGAGAATGTGTGACAGGAAAGTTATGATGAAAACCAGGATAGAACTGTGTTACGGATACCAAGAGAGAGTTTAGAATATGAAGGAGGAGAGTGATTGAGAGCATCAAACGCAGCAGATAGATCAAGTAGGATTAGTAGGGAAAAGTGACCTTGGGAATTTGCTTTAAGCACAGTCTGTAGAACGAGCTGTACGAAAGGCAGGTTGTAAAGGATCCAGGAGGGAATGTGATTTAAGAATGTTGACATTCTAGCAATTAGGAGACAAACAGCAGGAGGGATACAGGGCGGTAGTTAGTAAGGCACATAGGGTGTAGGTTGTTTCTGAGAAAAGGGTGACCACTACAGGCTTAAAGTAAGAGGGTAAAGAGCCAGAGAATAGGGAGGAATTGAAGATGTGGGTGAGAGTGGGGACTAAGAGATGCAGTAAGGTGTGAGGGGATACGATCTAGAGGGCATGTGGTAGAGGGAGAAGAGAAGATGATTTGCTTCCAGCTCTGTAAGAGAAGAAAAAGAGTCAAATGCAGAAGGAGAATTAGGTAGAAGGAGAGAAGGGGGAAGGGACAGAAGGAATCTCCTTGTGGGTGGCATCCACCTTGCCTCTGAAGTAGTCAAATGCTTGAGGAGAAGTGAAGGAAGGATGGCAAGTGTGAGGAGAAGGTTAGTGGAGGGAGTCAAATACAGGGAAAAAAAGACAGTGTAAATTAAATTTGAGTGTTGATGAATGTGAAAAAAAAGTAGTGTGGTTTGGCCCCAGAGAGCAGCTTTATACAGGACTGGAGACATTTTTACTGTAGAAAAATCAAATATCAATTGTGTGATTTCCTTCATAGGCATTAAGAACAGCGAGTGGAAGTGTGATGAACATGTTTGGGAATTTAGCCAAGGGTGTGGGCTAGAGGGACAAGTGTGTCAGAGCCTAGAGGGGGCATATAGATAGGAGGATAGCATTGTAAGAGTTAATAAGATTGTTAGTTTAAGCGGAAAGAGAGAGAGAGCAGAGAGGTTAGAGTAGATGTCAGAGGAGAGTTTAATTAAGCAGAGGCAAATCAGTGGGACAGGTAAGATGGGGTGAGGGGAATGACTGATTGTGAATGATGAGAGCAGAAGAGGTCATGTACAACTAGAGCCTTGTTAGTCAGAGAACGGACATTCCAGATGGCATAGGAGAAGGGAAGAGAAAAGTAAGGAAAGGAATGTGGATTACATTAGATAGGTTAACACTCTTAGCAGGGAGGCAGAGGCAGGGAGGCCCGATGTGTATATGAGCAGGTTCAAGATTATAAGAGATATCCCACACATCAGCAAACATAGAAGGAGACACAGAGATAGGTGTAGAGAGAGACAGAGATAGCTCTATGTAGAGAGAGAGGGACGTAGAGAGAATGAGACAGATAGGCGCAGAGAGAGGGGGCGCAGAGAGAGGAGGCGCCAAAAGAGGGGGCGCAGAGAGAGGGGGCACAGAGAATAGGATATTAAAGAGTGCTTTTCATTGAGCAGTGCAGAAATAGCTGCAATAGAGGTCTGTACAAATGGTGCAGTGTGTAGACACATGCAAAGGTAGGGGAAGGAAAGAGGAGAACATGTGGATAAAAGCAGGAGTGTGGAAGTTAGAGAAATTAGAAAAGTTTAACAGAGGAGTGAGGAAACAGCCAGCAGAAAGAACAAGAGAGAGGTTACATTGGGATGACGTTCTGTGGTAAAGAGAAAATGCTAGGAGAGAGCTTTCAAATATTAGAGGACATGAATTGAGGGAGCAAATGTATAAATCAAAACCTGAGGGGGAGGTATAGCACGAAAGCTTGCACAGCAGATTATAGTCTTAATGTTGCGTGTACCTGTCAGGGTATTCAAGAAGTTAAATTCTCACAAGTGCAGAGTTCATGATGAAATGCTGAATCTAGTCCCCCTCCAATTTAATTTTAATATAACTTTTCCATTCTTCATTACTGCAAAAAGCAAACAAAACAAAACCACATTGCATTACTATTTTCAAAATGGATTGAATGGCATATTCAACAGTGACTGTGTGATGCCAATATTCCCCTCTCACTCGTAGTGAAGCACATATTGTACTAGTGTTGAAAGTAGGCCGGTAGAGTCAGGTACGCAGTACTGATAAAACAATAAGTGCCCGTCGTAAGTACCAGCTCCGCAACAGTGCGGGCATCACATTAGTGACGTGGATGAACATATATGGATAAGCCCATATTAAGGCATCACGTGACCAGAGCCGTCACTGACTGGGTATACGTAAAGACGCAGGGAGATGCAAGGAAAGGGAGGGAGAGAGACAGGGAGAAGATGTGAAACGGAGGAAGGCACGGATGGAGGGAGTTCTTCCGAGCTTCTGCGGGCCTCTCTCTTTCACTGGTGCATGCCGGGAGCTGGTCCCAACATCCACAAAGTGTGTGTGTATTATTGGTTGTATTTTATGGGGGTAGGAGGGTAGTGTGTATATTGTGTGTGTGGGAGTATTATATTGTGTGTAGAGGTGCAGAGGAGAGTACTAGATTGTGTATCTTGTGTAAGGGTGTTGTGTATATTGTGTTTGGAGCTATAATATTATTGGGGAGATTAGTATTGAGGAGGTATTATAGTGTGTATTGTGGGGAGTATTAGTGTGTGTATTGTTTGTGGGTGACAGATGCTGGGGGTATGCAGCAATCCCTGCACTGAGGTCCGAGGCGGCTCTGCATCGCTCGCACGCACTGTGGATGACCAAGCATGTGCCCATGATAATCATGGCCTTAGAGGGATGAGTGTGTCAGAGCCTAGAAGGGGCATATATATGATGGAGGAGGGAGGAGGAGGAGGGAGGAGGAGGAGATGATAGCATTGTAAAAGTTAACAAGATAGTTAGTTTAAGCAGAAAGTGAGGAGAGGTTAGAGATAAGGGTAGATGTCAGAGGAGAGAGTTCAATTAAGCTGAGGTATCGAGTAGGACAGGGGTGAGGGGAATGAGAGGTGGTGGATGATGAGAGCAGAAGAGGTCATGTACAAATAGACCTTGTTAGTCAGAGAGCAGTCATTCCAGAGGGCACGTGAGAAGTGAAGAGTAAAGTGAGACATGGAATGTGGATTACATTAGATGGGTTAATACGCTTAGCAGGGAGGTGGAGAGAGAGAGGCAAGAGGCAGAGAGTGGTGCAGGGGTTGAGGAAGAGATGTTGCATGTACCTTATCAGAACATTAAAGAACATCAATTCACACTGGTGCAGAGTTGATGATGAATCCAGTTCACCTCCAATTCAATTTTAACAGAAATGTTTCATTCTTCATTACTGAAAAAAAAGAAAAGTAAAAAACATTTCATTACTATTTTCAAAATGGATTGAATTCCCCCAACAATGACTATGTGTTACCAATATATCCCTCTCAGTCCCACTGCAGCATATACTGTACCAGTGTAAAAGTAGGAAGGTACACAGTACCGGTAAAACAAAACGTGCCGGTACTATGCACCATATGAATTATAAGGGGATGTAAATCTCCCAGTCTCTCTCCATATCCGCAACAGAGCGGGCTCCGGTCAGTGGCATGGATGCCCATATATGGGTATGCTCATATTTGGGCATCCCATGTCACTGACCGGAGCCGGCTCTGAGTATAGGGATATATGCGGAGACGCAGAGGTGCAAGGAAATGGGAGGAGGCACGGTGAGAAACAGGGAGAGACCACAGGAAGATAGAGGGCAACAACTTCCACAAGGTACTTGTATGGGTATAATTGTTTGTATTTTGTGCAGAGGGGGTAATTTCAGATAAAATACAATTCTCCACCCTCTACGAAACAATTCCACTTTGTTCAGTAAGCCAGAAAGTCTTGGTCCCATGTGGACTGAATTTAATGCAAATAAGGTCCTTAATACACAAGTAAAGAATAAAGTTACTTATTCTCTACTGTAAGAAGTGCCACATTGCCCACTATTTGGGTCCTGTGCCCAGATTGTGACCATGCATGGCAGAGGTGAGATTCCCCCAACTCCAATTTGCTACACTCTCCAAGAGAGATAATTGTGATCAGAGGTGGAACTAGGGGAGGGTGTGAGCAGGGTCACTGCCCAGGGAGTAACCTGACTGGGGGCACGGAAATCTCATTTAGTGCATATGTTGCGGCACTGCATTGATTGACCGGTCAATCTGCACTGCTGCCTGTCACAGTGACATCCTGATCGGGCACTGTGATCAGCTATAGCACTGACCCAGGTGAGATAGTTCAGCACTTTACAAGGAGGGAACAGATGTTGTGGGTGACAGATGCTGGAGGTAGGCCAAGACTGTTGGCCAGAGTAACGTGGAGACTTACTGCACTCTGCATGCCCATCCTCTCCCTGACATCAGGGGAAGGAAGTGGCCCTGGGGTGTGTGTAGGTATGCCAGATGTCAGTGTATGCATAAGTAAGTATGCCTGTGTAGTGGGAGGTGTAGGGGCGTTAAGCTGGAGGACTTAAAACAGGCACAAAAGCACATAGATACCTCTGATTATACCGCACCAAATGCTGATAATATCATGCTGTAGCTGCACTTTACAGAAGATGATGCAGATGTCATCATTGGTTGGTGGGTTCATTAAATCAATCCATCATATCATAACCACACTGTGCATATGATGTACTGAATCAGTAACACCAGGAAGACATCTCCATGTTAGGAGTAGAGTTGAAGTTAACAGAATATGTCCAGCACTGTGGTGTGTAGCCCATAAATAATAATTGTGCACATTACCAGAACAACATACTGTCAACTGCAAGATCATTTTGCTGCTTGTAGCGTATGCTCATCCTGTACAGTGTTGTAGTAGATCCGTCTCTTCAGTGTTCACTGCAACAAAAGTAAGACATTGCATTAATATTACAGACGTTTGGGGGCTGAAATCTCACTTCGCTGCGGACAATTTCCCTTTGCATAAGATTCTTGTGATTATGTCAATGATGATCAATAACTGCATCATAACACAGCCGCTCTATACAGAAGATGTACTTGCTCTCATTGGTCATTGAGGTAATACGTCACACAATGTACAGATATAGCAAGGATTATTTCTCCCACTTGTGCATTATGGCATTATGATGGGAAATGTTGTGAGATTCTGCATTATCAGCATCACTGAATCTTTTGGAAATTAAGTGATATTCTATGTTTTAATGCAATATTATGGGTGATCAGCCGGTAAAATAATAATAGCTTGCTGTATCTGTAGCCATGCTCTACCCATGATGTGCTGAACCAATGACTGCAGAGAGATTCAGAGTGCTAAACATGACTGGAACGCATCTCTGAATAATGGGCAGCAAAGCAGTGCAGAATAGGAGGTGAAAGTATTTAAAATGGAAGATCCTTAGCAGCTGTGTGGAGAGTAGACAGTACAGACTGACCAAGTAAATGGTAAAAGGAGTAACTTCAACATTACTTGGCTTTGTTCTCCACATTGAAGCTTTCCTCCTCTTTAAATCACTAATACTGATGCCATGTGTAACCTGTACTGAGAGTTATATAATCTACTGGCCTAGATGAAACCATATGATGCAAACAGGATCCATCCCACTCCAGATTCATAGAATTGAACCACCTCAACCTTTCATAACAATCACATAGAACTGCAGCTGTGCGCTACTGCACATGTTCTTGTTATGAATGGTAGTAGATGTGGTCCTTGGGTCTTTACTTCATACTGTAGCCACCCTCTACTCATGATGTATTGAATCAACGAAAACCTGCATGGTTCAGATCACAGGAAGGGGTAGAGTAGAGATGAAAATATTCAATGTGAAACCCGTAGCAGCCGGATTGTGTGGAGTCAATAAAACGACAAATACTAAATGGTAAATGAGAAATATACACATTGCTTATCTGTCTCTGTGTAGTAATTTTCCTTCTCTTCAACTGTCCTTCAAATTTTCTCTTTTGCAAGAAAAGGAACACATGGCTTCAATATTCACTTCTGTTCTGCAGTCATCCCTCCTGAAATAAAAGTTAAGCATTGCATTGTTATTATGATAATACATACAATAAACCTTGCTCCAAACCATTTGATGCAAAGCAAATCCACCTCCCACCCACAGCTGTGCTCCGTCTAGAGCATGCATGTCAAACTCCAGTCCTCGAGGGTCCCAAACAGGCCAGGTTTTCAGTAGGGATATCCTGAAAACCTGGCCTGTTTGCTGCCCTCGAGGACTGGAGTTTGACATCCTTGTTCTTGAGCTTCTACCACGCAAGTCATCCATGTGAGTGACACTGTACTGCAGTCCTGGTCTGCACACAATCTACTGAATCAATGACATCACACTGTAAAGGCAATCTACAAGATGTATTAGTTGTCCACACTTCCGAAATGTTACTTTTATGTCCAAATCACTTATTCCCATGACCTGATATTTGTATTTGTTATTTATAGGATTTTCACATGTATTACTACTGTGAAACGCTATATACATTAATAGTGCTATATAAATAAATACATACACATTTATATATAATAATAATAACAGCATGTTCTTTTAAAGCGCTGCTAGTTTTACGTAGCGCTATACAGAGACATTTTGCAGACACAAGTCCCTGCCCCATAGAGCTATAATCTATGACATTGGTGCCTGAGGCACAGAGGATATGAAGTGACTTGCCCAAGGTCACACACACACAAATATATATACATAAATATATACATATATATATACACACACACACACACACACACACACACACACACACACACACACACACACACACACATATGAAAACTAACACAGAAAAAAAGAATCCCCTGAATAGCACTCTAACATACACAAATTGTATCAATAAAGGTTTATTAATCACATACACATAAATGGTTAAAATGAGGAGCAGTGGTGACCTACAAAGCTGTTATAAACTGAACCTTAAGGTGTGGGGAAAAATGCTACACTGCAGTAATAAGTACAAAGTATGTAAATAAAGTGTAGAGGCAAGAAATATATGGAAATGAGAACACTCAGACCGGCCGGTCAAGTACTACCTAAGTTGAAGCCCCCTGTGTGAAGTGCTTGTATGAAACTAGTGTATAACTAACAAGCAAATGCTTGTCCGGGGGCTTAACATATAGACAGTTGATAGATGTATTTGAAGTTGCATATTCTGTGCCGTGGATTAATCAGTATACTGAAAGCAACTGAAGATGGTACAGTAGCTGTGATAGGTTGGCCTCATAGCTCCTCCTTCAATGGAGGACTCGGCTCACGGAGCACTTAAATCTCTAAATGCCCAAAGAAAAAAATAAGCATGCAGTACTTAAAGTGAAAGTAAAATGAGAAATGAAATAAACACACACATTGAAAAATCACTCACCCGACTGAGAGCGCCTTCTACAGAGCGCTGTACCACTGCTCAGCTAGCAGCTAAAACTGTCTCATTTTCCCACCATTGAAGTTTACACATGTCCACGCCCCACTCTAACAAGACGCTGTGTACGGAAACTCGCAGGAGACAAACTAGTGAGAGAAGGTGTAGCTGCTAGCCACACTCCACGAGGTGCATTGTGGGAAATGTAGTTCTTTGCCTGCTAGCTTCTCTGACTGGTTACTGATCAGGTGATGTCACTAGGGGCGGGATTAGTGTGTTGCAATGTAACGGCCCGGCTGTATGATTGTCACAGAAGGGGGGAGCCTGAGAATGTCACGGATTTAATTACACATGTAATGATGTAATAACACAGCCATGAACTAAGTCAGTATACATATGGTCATGTGATATTTATAATGCATTTATTAACATTATTGTGTGGATTTAGGCTGAATTAAACTTGTATGGGATTGTCACTTTAATATCACAGTACCACTACTGTTTTAACACTTATAATGACCTCCTGATTACAGATTATTAGGGACAGACTTAAAAAGGCCTGTGTAAATATTTATTATAGAGTGGCCTCTTTACTTTATAATATCAGGGAGTATCAGACAGGCCTGTGTTTATTTTTAATATACATTAGGGTGACCTGACTCCAGATTATTGGCCTTTCCCTCTGACAAATGCATATTTTCCTATACTGTGTTAATTTTGTTAGAACAAAATAAATATTCATGCGCTAAATGACAGTACCAGTGTGAGTCCCAATAAGAAGTAGTGAGGTAAAAAACCATGGTACCAGCAACATATGTAACTGATGGGGAGGGTGCTAAAATATATGGAGTGTGGCGTCCTGATTGCTAAATGAGGTGTATTATATCATAAGTGCATATAACAATATCCCTCATAGCAATCTATTAAGAACCAACAAGAACTAGGTAGCACAATAATCAGTGCTGCAGTTATAGCCTAATAATAAGTATATATATATATATATATATATATATATATATACTGCTGCGGCCAAGTTTATTCGAGCATTTGCCCGTTCTTGGCCGCAGCAGTAGCCTGGCGCGCGCCCGAGAGTGACGGGCGCGCGCCGAAGCAGCGGAAGAGCGCCCTCCGATCGGGGCGCTCTCCCTACCGCTGCCGGGTCCGCCGGGTCCCCCGGAACCCCCTGCCGCTGTCCCGCGATCGCGGGACACCAGGGCTCCCTCGGGGAGCCCCTGGACGCGCGTGCAGGGGGCGCACGCTCCCGAAGACGCGTGACCGCGCGTCTATGACGCGCGGCACGCCGAGGGGCGGCCACTAGCAAGCCGGGAAATCTCCCGGCTTGCGGTACCGGCCACACTCGAATAAAGTGTGTCGGTACTATATATATATAATATATATATGTAACCCATATTCCCCCACCCAATCGCAGATAGGGTGCATGTGAGGGGAGCTATATGTATTACCAGTGTGGTGCTTTACCTGTGAGGCTCACAGGAGGCCTGAGCCTCCGCCAATGAGAGCCTGGGGTGTATCCTCCTGAACAATACTATATGGTGCAGCGCCTCCACCTGTGATGGCTCCAAGCAGAGCGGGAGTTGTTCCTCACAGGACAATAATATAATATCACGCACACAGCATATAAAAGAACAGTGACTTTTCTAACAGTAACATAACTATGCATGTCATACATTAAGTGTCTCTCTTCTAGGAGACACAGTAACTCACGTGTCTCGCAGGATGCAACCCCTCACCGTGTACCCACACCATGTCCAACTCCCCACACCACAACCCCACCCCCAAAATAAGGTATGTGTGTGTGTGACTGCACAGCCACTATGTACTGATTTATAGTTGGTGCACTTATGGATGTTACCTGCCGAGCGCTCCAGCGCTAGGACCTGCAAACAGACTTCGCAAAGGATCCGACGGTGAAGATACGTCAGGGTTACCTTCCAGGGCGATCCCACCCGGTTGGTTGCTGCTGTGCTTGAAGAGGTCTGATCCTAAACCTCTGTAATGGTGCTGCGACAGTCTCTGCTTCCTTCACTTCTCTCTCTCTCTAAAGTGACAGGTTCCTGTACTAGGGCCTGTCCCTGTGACCACCCACCCTCACTAGTGGGAAGTCAGGGCCTCAACTCTAGCCTGGGGATTTCTGGCCTAGGGCAGAATCTCGCAGCTCTCTGCCCACCTTCTTTCCCTCTTTGTCCCCTAAGTCTCACTCACTCACGTGCTTCCCAGTCTGCTTCCTGACTGCACAAAACAATGTATCAAATTCCCTGCTGCAGAGAATCTGCAAGTCTCAGTGGCTGGTTGGTTGCAGGTGACAGGGAACATAGGGCATTCACCAGAGGCTGCTGGGGGATGTAGTCCACTCAGAACCTCTTTCCTATGGGGACTGTGTGCGCGGTCTCTACTGCACCTGTGCAAAGCTGTAGTGGCCACCGCTACACATAACTGCACCTGCGCAACCTACCAGATCTCCTGTACACTTGTAATGGCCACCACTACCCTTGCCAACCTCTGCGTATTGCGCGAACCTCGCACCAAACACAACATGGCCGCTGTGGCTATCTGCGCATGCTCGAGCATCAGGGCCCCCGACGGCGCCGGCACAGATAGCAGCGCCAACTGGGAAAAGTCGCCATCCCCTTCCCCCACTGCCACAGGGGTAAGGCAAGGGGCAAAGGAACATCAGGGAAGCCGGGAGTGGCCCCCTTACATATATATATATATATATTGTGGTTGACAAATCACCCAAAAATCTACTCGCTGAACAAAAAAATCTACTCATCACCTAGCCCCGCCCCAGGCCCGCTTTAAAAAAAATTGAATAAATTCCTAGTAAGAACAACATTCGTTTTTGACATGTTTATTTATTGTATTACATTATACTACAATTAGTCCTTGTTAAGAGTGTGTGTGTGACACAGAGAGAGTGTGCGTGTGTGTGTGACACAGAGAGTGTGTGAGACACAGAGAGTGTGTGAGACACAGAGAGTGTGTGAGACACAGAGAGTGTGTGAGATAGGGTGAGGCAGAGGGTGACAGGGTGAGGCAGAGGGTGACAGGGTGAGACAGAGAATGACAGGGTGATACCGAGAGATACAGAGGTTGACAGGGAGAAAATGGGTGACATGGTGTGACACAGGGTGACAGGGTGAGACAGAGGGTGACAGGGTGAGACAGAGGGTGACAGGGGGAAACAGAGGGTGACAGAAAGTGAGACAGAGGGTGACAGAAAGTGAGACAGAGGGCGACAGAAAGTGAGACAGAGGGAAACAGGGTGGGTGACACACACACACACACACACACACACACACACACACACACACACACACACACACACACACACACACACACACACACACTCTCCCTCTTACACACACACTCTCTCTCTCCCTCTCACACACACACACACACAGACAGACAGACATCAAACCCCTCCCCTCTGCGAGAGCGAGGGTCCGCCCTCACAAATTCCTCTATGCCTCTTATCAGCGGTGCAGACAGGAGATGAAATACAGCAGTGACCGCACGACCCTTCTTTTGGCGATGTTACATATATATACTGATAATAGTAAAAAGCAGAACAAATAATATAAAAAGGCAATTGCTTGCTTGGGAAGTAGCTTCTGCTGGGCCCAATTTGAGGAATCCCTTGTCAGTAGGGCCGCCAGCAGAAATCTTGGGGCCCAGGACAAATGCAAGGATCAGGCCCCCCTCCCTACCCCATAGCACACCTACCATGACATTTTTTTTAGGGCACAACTTTTACTCAAATGGTAGTGTTGCAAGGCCTATTTCACACCTCGCAAACCCCCCCATTTTACACTTTTTTATATTTTTATATATATATAAAAAGAGAGAGAGAGAGAGAGAGACAATCAAGTGGTTTCTTCTTCTCTTAGCCAAAGACGTACTACTCTATGTTCCTTTTCTCATTCTCCTATTTTTGTACCTTGGTATAATTGTATATACATACTTCACAGCATATGTTCCACCAAAGTAACTACGTCAGCGATGACAGCGACCAACAGTGGCACTACTGTGTTTAGGGTTCTACAGTGCACAGCCACCCTACACTACCCATCTGGTATTTCCACAGCCCAGATAGTTGAACAAACTGGCTGCGGTCCATATTACCTCTGACTCCAGCAATGCTTGGACAGTTTCCCCTATCTCTTTCTGCTCAATTTATTGGATACATAGCTTTGGATATATTTCAGCATTCTATGACACTCAGGATAGCGCTCATGATGTCATCAACAACCAGGGGACTCCCAATAGTTGCTATTATGTGATCAATTTTTACTGCACGCAGTCCTGAGTATACTATCAGCTTTGCCACAGTTGAGAGTCTGGCACATTTCTCTGCTGTACAAATGTGTCAGAGAACACATCCAGGCATTCAGTATACATCCCAGTTAGGCAGCGCTTATAGTAAGTGCGACGCGACGGGAGTAACGCTGGCGACTCAAAATTTGGAGCTGGGGAAATCAGATTTTTCAGAGGCTGTCGCCACATGTGACAGCCTCTGAACCAATCAATGCCCATGTCGCCAGCGACATCCCCGAAAGTTAAATTATAACTTTCGCAGGTGACGTCACCCGTCACTTCGCCAGTCGCGTTGCTGGCACTATAAGCATGACCTAGGGGAGGGCCCAGGAGACTCCCATACAACTCTGGAGAGTTTCTCTTAATTAAGGTAACTTTCCACTATGTGTCCTGTTCACAGCAATGCAGTACTAACTACATTTAAGCATGTCTGTAAGATACAAAAGTTAACCCATCATGCACCTTGGCCTAGGGAGGATTTGTTCCTATAAAGTACACCCAGTTTGGCAATGATTTTGGATGTCAGATTATCAATATGCAACTCAAATTTTAAATGGGAGTGAAACCAAATGCCAAGATATTTAAAATTAGTGACACTTTAGTTGGCTTCAATTAATTACTGCATTTATAAAATTCTGCAGAGCATCTAGTAACCTTGTAATATTAAAAGATGGCAGCCTTGGTATGTTATGCCTCTTTTTTCCTGTACACCGCAAAGGATTTTGTGGCCTATTCTAGTAACTCTGAAGTGAGGCAAACCACTTCTAAATAGCTCTCTTTATGTGAATTGGCCTACTTTGCTATGCTGTAAGCCAGGCCTGCACAGTTCCAGTCCTCGAGAGCCGCAAACAGGCCAGGTTTTCAGGATACCCTAACCCTAACTTCTTTCACTGCAGCCATTGTAATCAGACACTGCTAATGGAGGGTATGATACATTCTCTACCACTGAAAGAATATACATCTCAGTGGTAGACGGCTGATAAGAAGCTGTTTCAGTCTGGTTCTGCCAATTCGATCGGTTTAAAAAATCCTCCATTTTCAGGTCTATGTATGTTGATCTGATTTCTTAGGCTTTCAAGACGTTATAGCAGTCCTGTTTTTAGTGCTCATTCTCTCCCCCTTTATCTCTCAACTTTTCTCTCTCCCTTTATCACTCACTCCCCCTTTATCTCCTTCTATATGACCCTTGCCTCACTTCCCCTGACTCAAACTAATCAATCTTTAATCACCTCTCTCTACCTCTTCTCCCTCTCCCACTCCCTTCTCGCTCCCTTCTCTCTCACTCTCCCTTCTCTCCATTTTTTCACTCGGACTCCCACTGGTATTAGTATCTCAGATTTATTTTGATTTTTGGTGTGCAACATTTTTCCACATTACATAGCACTTGTGAGCAAGACATCCAGTCCAGCCACGGCTGATGGGACACTGTTCTTTCACTGATCGCTATATCTGAGCTATTGGGAAACAATTTTAAACACTATTACATTCTCTGCTCTTTCTCTCAGCTGCTATCTCGGTCATTGTGCCCAGCATATGGCGTCATCAGGCATATTAATGCTTCCAACATCCCAGGAGAAAATGGTTATATTGTTTTGAACAAGGGGCCTATTTCTGATGACTTATTCCTGCATTAGTAATATGTGTCATATATCTTGGCTCAATCAGAGGCTTGGTTGAAAACTGAGCCCCTGATGGAACCACATGTGCTTAAGGTGGGATATCCTGAAAACCTGACCTGTTGGACAGGCTTGAGTACTGGAGTTGAGAACCCCTGTTCAAACATTTATCTTCCTACCAGTACATAGGTAATTTCAAGAAATTAAACAAAAAAAGGTAGAAAAACTTTAAACAGCAAAATAACCATACAGTAACTTGTAAACCTTGAGAAATGCATCTTAATAGGGTCATGTCACACTGAAAATATAGTATTCCCAGGTTTAACCCTTGCATTCATCAGCCAGATATGTTGAGTCTTTAAGTTGCATTCATTGTTTTGAAATAGACTTGGTATTTTATGTCTCTTTTTTCCTGTACACCGTAAAGGATTTTGCGGCCTAGTCTAGAAACTCTGAAGTGAGACAAATCACTTCGAAAGAGCACTCTACAGTAGATGCGAATTGGCATGGTTTGCTATGCTGCAAGCCCTTCTCGCATGTCCAATCTGTATCTAAAAAGGCTTTGTACGAAGCTGTTTCAGTCTGGTTCTGCCAATTCGATCGGTTTTAAAAAATCCTTCATTTTCAGTGTATGTTGATCTGATTTCTTAGGCTTTAAAAACATTAAAGCAGTCCTGTTTTAAGAGCTCATTCTCTCCCCCTTTCTCTCTCCCTTTATCACTCACTCCCCCTTTATCTCTCTCGATATGACCCTTGCCTTACTTCCCCGACTAAAACTGCCCCCGCTTTAAACACCACTCTTTACCTCTGCTCTCTCTCCCTCTCCCTTCTCTCTCCCTCTCCCTTCTCTCTCATTTTCCCTTCTATCTCACATTCCCTTCTCTCTCACTTTCCCTTCTCTCCATTTTTTCACCCTGACTCCCACTCTATTTCTTTCACTCAACCCGTCTCTTGCTCTCACACATACTCCCAAAGAGTAACCCTAGAAAATACAAGAGATATCTAGAAATCTAATTGCAAGGTAATAAGTCACATTAAGTGAAATGCACAATGGAATAGTCCCCCCCTTTTTTAAAAAAAACGGTAGATTCCTTACATTTTAGCTATTTGCACTTCTATATTTGTAACACTGGTAATTGCTATAATAACACTGTTACTTTTTTTTAGTTTGTACATGCACACACACACAATTAAATGACCTACTGTATCTCAGTACCTCAGATAGACACAGACACACACACACGCCTATGCAGTAAGCGTTCATAAGCCACTTATCAAGCACTTAATGCCTACTGCTATTCAGTAAGCAGTGATAGTGGGTGATAAGGCGGGAAGGTTGGAAGAGATCACGTGCCACTACATGGGTATTCTGAAGTATACACAGCGTGAAGTGTTCGAATAAAGGCCGCTGCTGCTGCAGCTGTACATTCATATGTGCAATAATGAAAGAAAAATCAATGGCGTCTATCCTCATACAATGAGTTTTGGATTCAAATAAGGCATTTCATAGCACAAGGAGAAAAACATATTAGTTAGTAATTTTGCATTTAAAATGGGAAATGCTCAATAATATAATAATATAATTTATAATAATATAATATAGGTCCCTGCCCCATGGAGCTTACAATCTATGTTTTTGGTGCCTGAGGCACAGGGAGATAAAGTGACTTGCCCAAGGTCACAAGGATCTGACACCAGGAATTGAACCAGGCCCCAGGCTCAAACTCTCAGTGCCACTCAGTGTCTTTTACTCACTGAGCCACTCCCTCTCCACAAGAGTGCAAGAGTGCAAGAGTGCAAGAGTGCAAGAGTGCAAGAGTGCAAGAGAGCAAGAAAGCAAGAAAGAAAGAAAGCAACTGTCTATACTTCCTAATGTGTGGATTCAGAACCACAAACATGAAAAAATATATAATTAAGCAATAATTAAGAGCGGAGAGAAAAATACTAAAATAATTCAGTCAATTCATAGTGAATTAAAAGAAATTAGAGAATTAGTACATGTAAAATATTTTTATTTGTTAAGAATAGATTGATTTAAGATGACACACACACATACACACACACACACACACACACAATTAAATGACATATCCCTGGACCTCAGACACACACACTGACATTACAATAAGCAGAATAGATACATTTAGTTTTTGTTACAATTTGTCTCACTCCCAGTTGTAAGACATCAATCATTGTAAACTCTTGAACTCCAGGATGAGTTTGCAGCAAAGCTTCATGGGCACTGTAGTTTTTTTGTCTGCTACAAATTCTCTAATTGGTCACTGATCATGTGATGTCAGATGGGCCTGGGCTTTAATTCAAAGTGTTTAACCGAGTGGTGTGTGTCTCAAATACAGTAAGTTGCTTTATTTTTTTATCTCTGGGAATCTTCTGTGATTAAAGAGGGTCTGTTACTGAAAAAGCACAAAGCTGCTGATTACTTTCTGTTTAATAGAGAAATATTCATAAGGTATCAGTGTTTATTTGAGATGTGTCTGTACCTGAAAGGCTCAACCACCCCTGTTTGTGGGGCTCTTGTGTATGAAATAGCCCAGAGCAACTACCCCTAGAGATAATATACACACATACACACCCACATACTGTAATGTGTGTGTGTGTGTGTGTGTGTGTGTGTGTGTGTGTGTGTGTGTGTGTGTATATATATCCACTTTTTATTGTCTCTATAAGAGTTCTGATAAAGATTGTAAATACTGTAAATGTTTATCAGTTGATCAAAAAAGATTTGATCAGAAGAGTTGCCCTGTAAATTATCTATTCAGAGCAGCAATACCAGTATATATGTTAGACAGTGATTGTGGTTTGAATGGTGAATTTTGCAAGTATCTATCTGCGAGTTAATAACATACAAAACATTTACAGACCTGCTGTTATTACTCTGTGAGTTATGATATGATCTCAAACTGTGATTTTTGCCAACATTTGTTTGCTAGCTAGCCACATACAAATCAATTACAGACCTGCTGTTATTACTCTGAGAGTCATGATATGATGATATATGGCAAGAGATCCAAATAATCCTCATCCTATTTACATATCAGCCACAAAAAGGGATTTTTAATAATGTATATGTGTTTTTAATTATCTATGTAGAATTAATAAAATGTTATTATTTTCTGATATCCGCAGTGATTCTGGCCAACCTGACAGATCTGCAGTAATATACTGCAAGACCAATTTGTTTGCTAGCTAGCCACATGCAAATCAATTACAGACCTGCTGTTATTACTCTGAGAGTCATGATATGATGATATATGGCAATAGATTCAAATAATCCTCATCCTATTTACATATCAGCCACAAAAAGGGATTTTTAATAATGTATATGTGTTTTTAATTATCTATGTAGAATTAATAAAATTTTATTATTTTCTGATATCCGCAGTGATTCTGGCCAACCTGACAGATCTGCAGTAATATACTGCAAGACCAATTTGTTTGCTAGCTAGCCACATACAAATCAATTACAGACCTGCTGTTATTACTCTGAGAGTCATGATATGATGATATATGGCAATAGATCCAAATAATCCTCATCCTATTTACATATCAGCCACAAAAAGGGATTTTTAATCATGTATATGTGTTTTTAATTATCTATGTAGAATTAATAACATTTTATTATTTTCTGATATCCGCAGTGATTCTGGCCAACCTGACAGATCTGCAGTAATATACTGCAAGACCAATTTGTTTGCTAGCTAGCCACATACAAATCAATTACAGACCTGCTGTTATTACTCTGAGAGTCATGATATGATGATATATGGCAATAGATCCAAATAATCCTCATCCTATTTACATATCAACCACAAAAAGGGATTTTTAATCATGTATATGTGTTTTTAATTATCTATGTAGAATTAATAAAATTTTATTATTTTCTGATATCCGCAGTGATTCTGGCCAACCTGACAGATCTGCAGTAATATACTGCAAGACCAATTTGTTTGCTAGCTAGCCACATACAAATCAATTACAGACCTGCTGTTATTACTCTGAGAGTCATGATATGATGATATATGGCAATAGATCCAAATAATCCTCATCCTATTTACATATCAGCCACAAAAAGGGATTTTTAATCATGTATATGTGTTTTTAATTATCTATGTAGAATTAATAAAATTTTATTATTTTCTGATATCCGCAGTGATTCTGGCCAACCTGACAGATCTGCAGTAATATACTGCAAGACCAATTTGTTTGCTAGCTAGCCACATACAGTAGCGACATTGCTTATTGAAGCAAAAGCCGCCGGCTCCATGCGGCTGGGAAGCGGGTAGCCGCGGCGCGTGGCGGCGCACTGTGACGTCACAGTAACATGCGCGCCCGTCTTCCCCGTCTTCCCCGTCTTCCCCAGGCTTCCCCGACACCCCTGGAGATCAAATGAAGGTAAGCGGGGGTGCGGGGAAGCAGAGAGGCAGAGCAGGAGCCGGGTACGGTGTCGGGAAGGGAGGTAAATTGCGCGCGAAGTGGAGGGGGGGTGCGTGGGGGAAACGCGGCGGCGCGCGGTTGTTACTGGCGGCAGCTGGGGTAGATCTCGGCGTGCCGTCGTGATTTAGTGCAATAAACAATGTCGGTGCTGTACAAATCAATTACAGACCTGCTGTTATTACTCTGAGAGTCATGATATGATGATATATGGCAATAGATCCAAATAATCCTCATCCTATTTACATATCAGCCACAAAAAGGGATTTTTAATCATGTATATGTGTTTTTAATTATCTATGTAGAATTAATAAAATTTTATTATTTTCTGATATCCGCAGTGATTCTGGCCAACCTGACAGATCTGCAGTAATATACTGCAAGACCAATTGTTGTCTACCTTTACCATACGAATGACAATAGAGTGCTGTATATAAGGGGAACTCTTCTGATCAAATCTTTTTTGATCAACTCTGATAAACATTATATCTATACCCCTTGAGCACCTGTCGTTTGATCCTATATACCTATTCATAACGGTGATTGCGGTCACATTCACGTACTTTAAATACTGTACATGTTAATTTTTCTTTGGTTTGAAATATGGTATTCATTGGTTTATCATCAACCAGCCCTGTTTGTGGGAGGCTCTTTGCATAGTTCTGTGTATTCTCTGTGTTTTTTCTGTTAAGTTTGCTGAGTAACCTTGTGATATAAAGAGATGGCAGCCTTAGTTTGTTATGCCTCTTTTTTTCCCTGTAAATCTCAATGGCTTTTGCGGCCTATCCTAGCCACTCTGAAGTGAGACAAACCGCTTCTAAAGAGTACTCTAGATGCAAATGTAAATAAAAAGTATAATAGAATTTGAACACATGGCTGCTCAACTCAAGTCCTTAAGCCACGAAACATGTCTGAATTTCAGGATTTTCCAGCTTCAGCACAAGTGGCTCAAACAGAGGCTTGTTTGAAGACAGAGACCCTGATTGAGCCACCTGTGCTGAAGCAGGGACTGATTAAAGCATCTGTGTTGAAGCTTGGATATCCTGAACACCTGACCTCCCTTCTCTCTCTCCCTTTCCCTTCTCTCTCTTTCCATTCTCAACCTCTCCCTTCTCTCTCCTCTCTCCCTCTCCCTTCTCTCTCCTCTCTCCCTCTCCCTTCTCTCTCCTCTCGCCCTTCTCTCTCCTCTCTCTCTCTCTCGCCCTTCTCTCTCCTCTCTCTCTCTCTCGCCCTTCTCTCTCCTCTCTCTCTCTCGCCCTTCTCTCTCCTCTCTCTCTCTCGCCCTTCTCTCTCCTCTCTCTCTCTCGCGCTTCTCTCTCCTCTCTCTCTCTCGCCCTTCTCTCTCCTCTCTCTCTCTCGCCCTTCTCTCTCCTCTCTCTCTCTCGCCCTTCTCTCTCCTCTCTCTCTCTCGCCCTTCTCTCTCCTCTCTCTCTCTCGCCCTTCTCTCTCCTCTCTCTCTCTCGCCCTTCTCTCTCCTCTCTCTCTCTCGCCCTTCTCTCTCCTCTCTCTCTCTCTCGCCCTTCTCTCTCCTCTCTCTCTCTCGCCCTTCTCTCTCCTCTCTCTCTCTCTCTCGCCCTTCTCTCTCCTCTCTCTCTCGCCCTTCTCTCTCCTCTCTCTCTCTCTCTCGCCCTTCTCTCTCCTCTCTCTCTCTCTCTCTCTCTCTCTCTCTCGCCCTTCTCTCTCCTCTCTCTCTCGCCCTTCTCTCTCCTCTCTCTCTCTCTCTCGCCCTTCTCTCTCCTCTCTCTCTCTCGCCCTTCTCTCTCCTCTCTCTCTCTCGCCCTTCTCTCTCCTCTCTCTCTCTCGCCCTTCTCTCTCCTCTCTCTCTCTCGCCCTTCTCTCTCCTCCCTCTCTCTCGCCCTTCTCTCTCCTCTCTCTCTCTCGCCCTTCTCTCTCCTCTCTCTCTCTCGCCCTTCTCTCTCCTCTCTCTCTCTCGCCCTTCTCTCTCCTCTCTCTCTCTCGCCCTTCTCTCTCCTCTCTCTCTCTCGCCCTTCTCTCTCCTCTCTCTCTCTCGCCCTTCTCTCTCCTCTCTCTCTCTCGCCCTTCTCTCTCCTCTCTCTCTCTCGCCCTTCTCTCTCCTCTCTCTCTCTCGCCCTTCTCTCTCCTCTCTCTCTCTCGCCCTTCTCTCTCCTCTCTCTCTCTCGCCCTTCTCTCTCCTCTCTCTCTCTCTCTCTCTCTCGCCCTTCTCTCTCCTCTCTCTCTCTCTCTCGCCCTTCTCTCTCCTCTCTCTCTCTCTCTCGCCCTTCTCTCTCCTCTCTCTCTCTCTCTCGCCCTTCTCTCTCCTCTCTCTCTCTCTCTCGCCCTTCTCTCTCCTCTCTCTCTCTCTCGCCCTTCTCTCTCCTCTCTCTCTCGCCCTTCTCTCTCCTCTCTCTCTCTCTCTCGCCCTTCTCTCTCCTCTCTCTCTCTCTCTCGCCCTTCTCTCTCCTCTCTCTCTCTCTCTCGCCCTTCTCTCTCCTCTCTCTCTCTCGCCCTTCTCTCTCCTCTCTCTCTCTCGCCCTTCTCTCTCCTCTCTCTCTCTCGCCCTTCTCTCTCCTCTCTCTCTCTCGCCCTTCTCTCTCCTCTCTCTCTCTCGCCCTTCTCTCTCCTCTCTCTCTCGCCCTTCTCTCTCTCCTCTCTCTCTCGCCCTTCTCTCTCTCCTCTCTCTCTCTCGCCCTTCTCTCTCCTCTCTCTCTCTCGCCCTTCTCTCTCCTCTCTCTCTCTCGCCCTTCTCTCTCCTCTCTCTCTCGCCCTTCTCTCTCCTCTCTCTCTCTCGCCCTTCTCTCTCCTCTCTCTCTCTCGCCCTTCTCTCTCCTCTCTCTCTCTCGCCCTTCTCTCTCCTCTCTCTCTCTCGCCCTTCTCTCTCCTCTCTCTCTCTCGCCCTTCTCTCTCCTCTCTCTCTCTCGCCCTTCTCTCTCCTCTCTCTCTCTCGCCCTTCTCTCTCCTCTCTCTCTCTCGCCCTTCTCTCTCCTCTCTCTCTCTCGCCCTTCTCTCTCCTCTCTCTCTCTCGCCCTTCTCTCTCCTCTCTCTCTCTCGCCCTTCTCTCTCCTCTCTCTCTCTCGCCCTTCTCTCTCCTCTCTCTCTCTCGCCCTTCTCTCTCCTCTCTCTCTCGCCCTTCTCTCTCCTCTCTCTCTCTCGCCCTTCTCTCTCCTCTCTCTCTCTCGCCCTTCTCTCTCCTCTCTCTCTCGCCCTTCTCTCTCCTCTCTCTCTCTCGCCCTTCTCTCTCCTCTCTCTCTCTCGCCCTTCTCTCTCCTCTCTCTCTCTCGCCCTTCTCTCTCCTCTCTCTCTCTCGCCCTTCTCTCTCTCCTCTCTTTCTTGCCCTTCTCTCTCTCCTCTCTCTCTCTCGCCCTTCTCTCTCTCCTCTCTCTCTCTCGCCCTTCTCTCTCTCCTCTCTCTCTCTCGCCCTTCTCTCTCTCCTCTCTCTCTCGCCCTTCTCTCTCTCCTCTCTCTCTCGCCCTTCTCTCTCCCCTCTCTCTCTCGCCCTTCTCTCGCCCTTCTCTCTCTCTCGCCCTTCTCTCGCCCTTCTCTCTCTCTCGCCCTTCTCTCTCTCTCGCCCTTCTCTCTCTCTCGCCCTTCTCTCTCTCTCGCCCTTCTCTCTCTCTCGCCCTTCTCTCTCTCTCGCCCTTCTCTCTCTCTCGCCCTTCTCTCTCTCTCGCCCTTCTCTCTCTCTCGCCCTTCTCTCTCTCTCGCCCTTCTCTCTCTCTCGCCCTTCTCTCTCTCTCGCCCTTCTCTCGCCCTTCTCTCGCCCTTCTCTCTCCCTTCTCTCTCCCTTCTCTCTCCCTTCTCTCTCCCTTCTCTCTCCCCTCTCTCCCCTCTCTCCCTCTCTCCCCTCTCCCCCTCTCCCCCTCTCCCCCTCTCCCCCTCTCCCCCTCTCCCCCTCTCCCCCTCTCTCCCTCTCTCTCTCTCTCTCTCTCTCTCTCTCTCTCTCTCTCTCTCCTCCTCCTTCTTATCCATCTCCCTTCTCTCTACATCTACCTTCTCTCTCTCCGTATCCCTTGTCGCTCCCTCTCCCTTGTCTCTCCATTCTCTCTCCCTCTTCCTTCTCTCTCCCTCTTCCTTCTCTCTCCCTCTTCCTTCTCTCTCCCTCTTCCTTCTCTCTCCCTCTTCCTTCTCTCTCCCTCTTCCTTCTCTCTCCCTCTTCCTTCTCTCTCCCTCTTCCTTCTCTCTCCCTCTTCCTTATCTCTCCCTCTACCTTATCTCTCCCTCTTCCTTCTCTCTCCATCTTCCTTCTCTCTCCCTCTTCCTTCTCTCTCCCTTTTCCTTTCCCCTCCCTTTTCCTTCTCTCTCCCTCTCCCTTCTCTCTCCCTCCTCTCTCCCTTGTCAGCCCCTTCTCTCTCCCTCTCCCTTCTCTCTCCCTATCCCTTCTCTCTCCCTTTCCTTGTCTCTCCCTCTCCCTTGTCTCTCCATTCTCTCTCCCTTTCCTTCTCTCTCCCTTTTCCTTCTCTCTCCCTTTCCCTTCTCTCTCCCTTTTCTTTCTCTCTCCCTTCTCTCTCCCTTTTCTCACTCCCTTCTCTATCCCTCTGTCTTCTCTCTCCCTTCTCTCTCCCTATCCCTTCTCTCTCCCTCTTCCTTCTCTCTCCCTTTCCAATCTCTCTCCCTTTCCAATCTCTCTCCCTTTTCCTTGTCTCTCCATTCTCTCCCTTTTCCTTTCCCCTCCCCTTTCCTTCGCTCTCCCTCTCCCTTCTCTCTCTCTCTACTCCCCTCTCTCTCTCTCTCTCCCCCTCCCTTCTCTCTCCCTCTCCCTTATAACTCCCTCATCATTCCCTCTACTCTCTCTCCCTCTCCCTCCTCTCTCTCCCTTTCCCTTCTCTCTCACCCTCTTCCTTCTCTCTGTCTATCCCTCTCCCTTCTCTCTCTCTCTCCCTTCTCTCTCTCCTCTCTCCCTCTTCCTTCTCTCTCCCTCTCCCTCCTCTCTCCCTTTTCCTTGTCACTCCCTCATCACTCTCTTTCTCTAACTTCTCTATCTCTCTCCCTTCTCTCTCTCCCTCTTCCTTCTCTCTCCCTATCCCTTGTCACTCCCTCTCCCTTGTTTCTACCTCTCCCTTGTCTCTCCATTCTCTCTCCCTCTTCCTTCTCTCTCCCTCTTCCTTCTCTCTCCCTCTTCCTTCTCTCTCTCTCTTCCTTCTCTCTCCATCTTCCTTCTCTCTCCATCTTCCTTCTCTCTCCATCTTCCTTCTCTCTCCATCTTCCTTCTCTCTCTCTCTCGCCCTTCTCTCTCCTCTCTCTCTCTCTCTCGCCCTTCTCTCTCCTCTCTCTCTCTCTCTCGCCCTTCTCTCTCCTCTCTCTCTCTCTCTCTCTCGCCCTTCTCTCTCCTCTCTCTCTCTCTCTCGCCCTTCTCTCTCCTCTCTCTCTCTCGCCCTTCTCTCTCCTCTCTCTCTCTCTCGCCCTTCTCTCTCCTCTCTCTCTCTCGCCCTTCTCTCTCCTCTCTCTCTCTCGCCCTTCTCTCTCCTCTCTCTCTCTCGCCCTTCTCTCTCCTCTCTCTCTCTCGCCCTTCTCTCTCCTCTCTCTCTCTCGCCCTTCTCTCTCCTCTCTCTCTCTCGCCCTTCTCTCTCCTCTCTCTCTCTCGCCCTTCTCTCTCCTCTCTCTCTCTCGCCCTTCTCTCTCCTCTCTCTCTCTCGCCCTTCTCTCTACTCTCTCTCTCTCGCCCTTCTCTCTCCTCTCTCTCTCTCGCCCTTCTCTCTCTCCTCTCTCTCTCTCGCCCTTCTCTCTCTCCTCTCTCTCTCGCCCTTCTCTCTCCTCTCTCTCTCTCGCCCTTCTCTCTCCTCTCTCTCTCTCGCCCTTCTCTCTCCTCTCTCTCTCTCGCCCTTCTCTCTCCTCTCTCTCTCGCCCTTCTCTCTCCTCTCTCTCTCTCGCCCTTCTCTCTCCTCTCTCTCTCTCGCCCTTCTCTCTCCTCTCTCTCTCTCGCCCTTCTCTCTCCTCTCTCTCTCTCGCCCTTCTCTCTCCTCTCTCTCTCTCGCCCTTCTCTCTCCTCTCTCTCTCTCGCCCTTCTCTCTCCTCTCTCTCTCTCGCCCTTCTCTCTCCTCTCTCTCTCTCGCCCTTCTCTCTCCTCTCTCTCTCTCGCCCTTCTCTCTCCTCTCTCTCTCTCGCCCTTCTCTCTCCTCTCTCTCTCTCGCCCTTCTCTCTCCTCTCTCTCTCTCGCCCTTCTCTCTCCTCTCTCTCTCTCGCCCTTCTCTCTCCTCTCTCTCTCTCGCCCTTCTCTCTCCTCTCTCTCTGTCGCCCTTCTCTCTCCTCTCTCTCTCTCGCCCTTCTCTCTCCTCTCTCTCTCTCGCCCTTCTCTCTCCTCTCTCTCTCTCGCCCTTCTCTCTCCTCTCTCTCTCTCGCCCTTCTCTCTCCTCTCTCTCTCTCGCCCTTCTCTCTCCTCTCTCTCTCTCGCCCTTCTCTCTCCTCTCTCTCTCTCGCCCTTCTCTCTCCTCTCTCTCTCTCGCCCTTCTCTCTCCTCTCTCTCTCTCGCCCTTCTCTCTCCTCTCTCTCTCTCGCCCTTCTCTCTCTCCTCTCTCTCTCTCGCCCTTCTCTCTCTCCTCTCTCTCTCGCCCTTCTCTCTCTCCTCTCTCTCTCTCGCCCTTCTCTCTCTCCTCTCTCTCTCTCGCCCTTCTCTCTCTCCTCTCTCTCTCTCGCCCTTCTCTCTCTCCTCTCTCTCTCGCCCTTCTCTCTCCCCTCTCTCTCTCGCCCTTCTCTCGCCCTTCTCTCTCTCTCGCCCTTCTCTCTCTCTCGCCCTTCTCTCGCCCTTCTCTCTCTCTCGCCCTTCTCTCTCTCTCGCCCTTCTCTCTCTCTCGCCCTTCTCTCTCTCTCGCCCTTCTCTCTCTCTCGCCCTTCTCTCTCTCTCGCCCTTCTCTCTCTCTCCCCCTCTCCCCCTCTCCCCCTCTCCCCCCTCTCCCCCTCTCCCCCTCTCCCCCTCTCCCCTCTCCCCCTCTCCCCCTCTCTCCCTCTCTCTCTCTCTCTCTCTCTCTCTCTCTCTCTCTCTCTCTCTCTCCTCCTCCTTCTTATCCATCTCCCTTCTCTCTACATCTACCTTCTCTCTCTCCGTATCCCTTGTCGCTCCCTCTCCCTTGTTTCTACCTCTCCCTTGTCTCTCCATTCTCTCTCCCTCTTCCTTCTCTCTCCCTCTTCCTTCTCTCTCCCTCTTCCTTCTCTCTCCCTCTTCCTTCTCTCTCCCTCTTCCTTCTCTCTCCCTCTTCCTTCTCTCTCCCTCTTCCTTCTCTCTCCCTCTTCCTTCTCTCTCCCTCTTCCTTCTCTCTCCCTCTTCCTTATCTCTCCCTCTACCTTATCTCTCCCTCTTCCTTCTCTCTCCCTCTTCCTTCTCTCTCCCTCTTCCTTCTCTCTCCCTTTTCCTTTCCCCTCCCTTTTCCTTCTCTCTCCCTCTCCCTTCTCTCTCCCTCCTCTCTCCCTTGTCACCCCCTTCTCTCTCCCTCTCCCTTCTCTCTCCCTATCCCTTCTCTCTCCCTTTCCTTGTCTCTCCCTCTCCCTTGTCTCTCCATTCTCTCTCCCTTTCCTTCTCTCTCCCTTTTCCTTCTCTCTCCCTTTCCCTTCTCTCTCCCTTTTCTTTCTCTCTCCCTTCTCTCTCCCTTTTCTCACTCCCTTCTCTATCCCTCTGTCTTCTCTCTCCCTTCTCTCTCCCTATCCCTTCTCTCTCCCTCTTCCTTCTCTCTCCCTTTCCAATCTCTCTCCCTTTCCAATCTCTCTCCCTTTTCCTTGTCTCTCCATTCTCTCCCTTTTCCTTTCCCCTCCCCTTTCCTTTGCTCTCCCTCTCCCTTCTCTCTCTCTCCACTCCCTTCTCTCTCTCTCTCCCCCTCCCTTCTCTCTCCCTCTCCCTTATAACTCCCTCGTCATTCCCTCTCCCTTCTCTCTCTCCCTTTCCCTTCTCTCTCACCCTCTTCCTTCTCTCTCCCTCTCCCTCTACCTTCTCTATCCCTCTCCCTTCTCTCTCCCTTTTCCTTCTCTCTCCCTCTCCATTCTCTCTCCCTCCTCTCTCCCTTGTCACCCTCTTCTCTCTCCCTCTCCCTTCTCTCTCCCTATCCCTTCTCTCTCCCTTTCCTTGTCTCTCCCTCTCCCTTGTCTCTCCATTCTCTATCCCTTCTCCTTCTCTCTCCCTTTTCCTTCTATCTCCCTTTCCTTCTCTCTCCCTTTTCCTTCTCTCTCCCTTTTCCTTCTCTCTCCCTTTTCCTTCTCTCTCCCTTTTCCTTCTCTCTCCCTTTTCTTTCTCTCTCCCTTCTCTCTCCCTTTTCTCACTCCCTTCTCTATCCCTCTGCCTTCTCTCTCCCTTCTCTCTCCCTATCCATTCTCTCTCCCTCTTCCTTCTCTCTCCCTCTTCCTTCTCTCTCCCTCTTCCTTCTCTCTCCCTTTCCAATCTCTCTCCCTTTTCCTTGTCTCTCCATTCTCTCCCTTTTCCTTTCCCCTCCCCTTTCCTTTGCTCTCCCTCTCCCTTCTCTCTCTCTCCACTCCCTTCTCTCTCTCTCTCCCCCTCCCTTCTCTCTCCCTCTCCCTTATAACTCCCTCGTCATTCCCTCTCCCTTCTCTCTCTCCCTTTCCCTTCTCTCTCACCCTCTTCCTTCTCTCTCCCTCTCCCTCTACCTTCTCTATCCCTCTCCCTTCTCTCTCCCTTTTCCTTCTCTCTCCCTCTCCATTCTCTCTCCCTCCTCTCTCCCTTGTCACCCTCTTCTCTCTCCCTCTCCCTTCTCTCTCCCTATCCCTTCTCTCTCCCTTTCCTTGTCTCTCCCTCTCCCTTGTCTCTCCATTCTCTATCCCTTCTCCTTCTCTCTCCCTTTTCCTTCTATCTCCCTTTCCTTCTCTCTCCCTTTTCCTTCTCTCTCCCTTTTCCTTCTCTCTCCCTTTTCCTTCTCTCTCCCTTTTCTTTCTCTCTCCCTTCTCTCTCCCTTTTCTCACTCCCTTCTCTATCCCTCTGCCTTCTCTCTCCCTTCTCTCTCCCTATCCATTCTCTCTCCCTCTTCCTTCTCTCTCCCTCTTCCTTCTCTCTCCCTCTTCCTTCTCTCTCCCTTTCCAATCTCTCTCCCTTTTCCTTGTCTCTCCATTCTCTCCCTTTTCCTTTCCCCTCCCCTTTCCTTTGCTCTCCCTCTCCCTTCTCTCTCTCTCCACTCCCTTCTCTCTCTCTCTCCCCCTCCCTTCTCTCTCCCTCTCCCTTATAACTCCCTCGTCATTCCCTCTCCCTTCTCTCTCTCCCTTTCCCTTCTCTCTCACCCTCTTCCTTCTCTCTCCCTCTCCCTCTACCTTCTCTATCCCTCTCCCTTCTCTCTCCCTTTTCCTTGTCACTCCCTCATCACTCTCTCTCTCCCTTCTCTCTCTCTCTCCCTTTTCTCTCTCCCTCTTCTTTCGCTCTCCCTTTCCTTCTCTCTCCCTTTTCCTTCTCTCTCCCTTTTCCTTCTCTCTCCTTTTCCCTTCTCTCTCCCTTTTCTTTCTCTCTCCCTTTTCTCACTCCCTTCTCTATCCCTCTGCCTTTCTCTCCCTTCTCTCTCCCTATCCCTTCTCTCTCCCTCTTCCTTCTCTCTCCCTCTTCCGTCTCTCTCCCTTTCCATGCTATCTCCCTTTTCCTTATCTCTCCATTCTCTCCCTTTTCCTTTCCCCTACCCTTTCCTTCGCTCTCCCTCTCCCTTCTCTCTCTCTCCACTCCCTTCTCTCTCTCCCCCTCCCTTCTCTCTCCCTCTCCCTTATAACTCCCTCGTCATTCCCTCTCCCTCCTCTCTCTCAACCATTCCTTTCTCTCTCACCCTCTTCCTTCTCTCTGTCTCTCCCTCTCTCTTCTCTCTCTCCCTTCTCTCTCCTCTCTCCCTCTCCCTTCTCTCTCACTCTCCCTTCTCTCTCCATTTTCCTTGTCACTCCCTCATCTCTCTCTCTCTCTCTCTCTCTCTCTCTCTCTCTCTCTCTCCCTTCTCCATCTTCCTTCTTCTCCATCTCCCTTCTCTCTACATCTACCTTCTCTCTCTCCGTATCCCTTCTCTCTCTCCCTCTTCCTTCTCTCTCTCCCTCTTCCTTCTCTCTCTCCCTCTTCCTTCTCTCTCTCCCTCTTCCTTCTCTCTCCCTATCCCTTGTCGCTCCCTCTCCCTTGTTTCTACCTCTCCCTTGTCTCTCCATTCTCTCTCCCTCTTCCTTCTCTCTCCCTCTTCCTTCTCTCTCCCTCTTCCTTCTCTCTCCCTCTTCCTTCCCTCTCCCTCTCCCTTCTCTCTCTCCCTTCTCTCTCTCCTCTCTCCCTCTACCTTCTCTCTCCCTCTCCCTTCTCAATCCCTTTTCCTTGTCACTCCCTCATCACTCTCTCTCTCTCCCTTCTCTCTCTCTCCCTTCTCCATCTTCCTTCTTTCTCCATCTCCCTTCTCTCTACATCTACCTTCTCTCTCTCCCTATCCCTTCTCTCTCTCCCTATCCCTTCTCTCTCTCCCTATCCCTTCTCTCTCTCCCTATCCCTTCTCTCTCTCCCTCTTCCTTCTCTCTCCCTATCCCTTGTCGCTCCCTCTCCCTTGTTTCTACCTCTCCCTTGTCTCTCCATTCTCTCTCCCTCTTCCTTCCCTCTCCCTCTTCCTTCTCTCCCCATCTTCCTTCTCTCTCCATCTTCCTTCTCTCTCCATCTTCCTTCTCTCTCCATCTTCCTTCTCTCTCCCTTTCCATTCTCTCTTTCCATTTTCCTTTTCCCTCCCTTTTCCTTCTCTCTCCCTCTCCCTTCTCTCTCCCTCCTCTCTCCCTTGTCACCCCCTTCTATCTCCCTCTCCCTTCTCTCTCCCTATACCTTCTCTCTCCCTCTTCCTTCTCTCTCCCTCTTACTTCTCTCTCCCTTTCCATGCTCTCTCCCTTTTCCTTATCTTTCCATTCTCTCCCTTTTCCTTTCCCCTCCCCTTTCCTTCGCTCTCCCTCTCCCTTCTCTCTCTCTCTCCACTCCCTTCTCTCTCTCTCTCCCCCTCCCTTCTCTCTCCCTCTCCCTTATAACTCCCTCGTCATTCCCTCTACCTCTCTCTCTCCCTCTCCCTTCTCTCTCTCTCTCCCTTTCCCTTCTCACTCACCCTCTTCCTTCTCTCTGTCTCTCCCTCTCCCTTCTCTCACTCTCCCTTCTCTCTCTCCTCTCTCCCTCTCCCTTCTCTCTCCCTCTCCATGCTCTCTCCCTTTTCCTTATCTCTCCATTCTCTCCCTTTTCCTTTCCCCTCCCCTTTCCTTCGCTCTCCCTCTCCCTTCTCTCTCTCTCCACTCCCTTCTCTCTCTCTCTCCCCCTCCCTTCTCTCTCCCTCTCCCTTATAACTCCCTCGTCATTCCCTCTACCTCTCTCTCTCCCTCTCCCTTCTCTCTCTCCCTTCTCTCTCTCTCCCTTTCCCTTCTCTCTCACCCTCTTCCTTCTCTCTGTCTCTCCCTCTCCCTTCTCTCTCTCTCCCTTCTCTCTCTCCTCTCTCCCTCTCCCTTCTCTCTCCCTTCTCTCTCCCTTTTCCTTGTCACTCCCTCATCACTCTCTCTCTCTCCCTCTCTCTCTCTCTCTCCCTTCTCTCTCTCTCCCTTCTCCATCTTCCTTCTTTCTCCATCTCCCTTCTCTCTACATCTACCTTCTCTCTCTCCGTATCCCTTCTCTCTCTCCGTATCCCTTCTCTCTCTCCGTATCCCTTCTCTCTCTCCCTATCCCTTTTCTCTCTCCCTCTTCCTTCTCTCTCCCTATCCCTTGTCGCTCCCTCTGCCTTGTTTCTACCTCTCCCTTGTCTCTCCATTCTCTCTCCCTCTTCCTTCCCTCTCCCTCTTCCTTCCCTCTCCCTCTTCCTTCTCTCTCCATCTTCCTTCTCTCTCCATCTTCCTTCTCTCTCCATCGTCCTTCTCTCTCCATCTTCCTTCTCTCTCCCTTTTCCTTTCCGCTCCCTTTTCCTTCTCTCTCCCTCTCCCTTCTCTCTCCCTCCTCTCTCCCTTGTCACCCCCTCCTCTCTCCCTCTCCCTTCTCTCTCCCTATCCCTTCTCTCTCCCTTTCCTTGTCTCTCCCTCTCCCTTGTCTCTCCATTCTCTCTCCCTTTTCCTTCCCTCTCCCTTTCCTTCTCTCTCCCTTTTCCTTCTCTCTCCCTTTTCCTTCTCTCTCCTTTTCCCTTCTCTCTCCCTTTTCTTTCTCTCTCCCTTTTCTCACTCCCTTCTCTATCCCTCTGCCTTTCTCTCCCTTCTCTCTCCCTATCCCTTCTCTCTCCCTCTTCCTTCTCTCTCCCTCTTCCGTCTCTCTCCCTTTCCATGCTATCTCCCTTTTCCTTATCTCTCCATTCTCTCCCTTTTCCTTTCCCCTACCCTTTCCTTCGCTCTCCCTCTCCCTTCTCTCTCTCTCCACTCCCTTCTCTCTCTCCCCCTCCCTTCTCTCTCCCTCTCCCTTATAACTCCCTCGTCATTCCCTCTCCCTCCTCTCTCTCAACCATTCCTTTCTCTCTCACCCTCTTCCTTCTCTCTGTCTCTCCCTCTCTCTTCTCTCTCTCCCTTCTCTCTCCTCTCTCCCTCTCCCTTCTCTCTCACTCTCCCTTCTCTCTCCATTTTCCTTGTCACTCCCTCATCTCTCTCTCTCTCTCTCTCTCTCTCTCTCTCTCTCTCCCTTCTCCATCTTCCTTCTTCTCCATCTCCCTTCTCTCTACATCTACCTTCTCTCTCTCCGTATCCCTTCTCTCTCTCCCTCTTCCTTCTCTCTCTCCCTCTTCCTTCTCTCTCTCCCTCTTCCTTCTCTCTCTCCCTCTTCCTTCTCTCTCCCTATCCCTTGTCGCTCCCTCTCCCTTGTTTCTACCTCTCCCTTGTCTCTCCATTCTCTCTCCCTCTTCCTTCTCTCTCCCTCTTCCTTCTCTCTCCCTCTTCCTTCTCTCTCCCTCTTCCTTCCCTCTCCCTCTCCCTTCTCTCTCTCCCTTCTCTCTCTCCTCTCTCCCTCTACCTTCTCTCTCCCTCTCCCTTCTCAATCCCTTTTCCTTGTCACTCCCTCATCACTCTCTCTCTCTCCCTTCTCTCTCTCTCCCTTCTCCATCTTCCTTCTTTCTCCATCTCCCTTCTCTCTACATCTACCTTCTCTCTCTCCCTATCCCTTCTCTCTCTCCCTATCCCTTCTCTCTCTCCCTATCCCTTCTCTCTCTCCCTATCCCTTCTCTCTCTCCCTCTTCCTTCTCTCTCCCTATCCCTTGTCGCTCCCTCTCCCTTGTTTCTACCTCTCCCTTGTCTCTCCATTCTCTCTCCCTCTTCCTTCCCTCTCCCTCTTCCTTCTCTCCCCATCTTCCTTCTCTCTCCATCTTCCTTCTCTCTCCATCTTCCTTCTCTCTCCATCTTCCTTCTCTCTCCCTTTCCATTCTCTCTTTCCATTTTCCTTTTCCCTCCCTTTTCCTTCTCTCTCCCTCTCCCTTCTCTCTCCCTCCTCTCTCCCTTGTCACCCCCTTCTATCTCCCTCTCCCTTCTCTCTCCCTATACCTTCTCTCTCCCTCTTCCTTCTCTCTCCCTCTTACTTCTCTCTCCCTTTCCATGCTCTCTCCCTTTTCCTTATCTTTCCATTCTCTCCCTTTTCCTTTCCCCTCCCCTTTCCTTCGCTCTCCCTCTCCCTTCTCTCTCTCTCTCCACTCCCTTCTCTCTCTCTCTCCCCCTCCCTTCTCTCTCCCTCTCCCTTATAACTCCCTCGTCATTCCCTCTACCTCTCTCTCTCCCTCTCCCTTCTCTCTCTCTCTCCCTTTCCCTTCTCACTCACCCTCTTCCTTCTCTCTGTCTCTCCCTCTCCCTTCTCTCACTCTCCCTTCTCTCTCTCCTCTCTCCCTCTCCCTTCTCTCTCCCTCTCCATGCTCTCTCCCTTTTCCTTATCTCTCCATTCTCTCCCTTTTCCTTTCCCCTCCCCTTTCCTTCGCTCTCACTCTCCCTTCTCTCTCTCTCCACTCCCTTCTCTCTCTCTCTCCCCCTCCCTTCTCTCTCCCTCTCCCTTATAACTCCCTCGTCATTCCCTCTACCTCTCTCTCTCCCTCTCCCTTCTCTCTCTCCCTTCTCTCTCTCTCCCTTTCCCTTCTCTCTCACCCTCTTCCTTCTCTCTGTCTCTCCCTCTCCCTTCTCTCTCTCTCCCTTCTCTCTCTCCTCTCTCCCTCTCCCTTCTCTCTCCCTTCTCTCTCCCTTTTCCTTGTCACTCCCTCATCACTCTCTCTCTCTCCCTCTCTCTCTCTCTCTCCCTTCTCTCTCTCTCCCTTCTCCATCTTCCTTCTTTCTCCATCTCCCTTCTCTCTACATCTACCTTCTCTCTCTCCGTATCCCTTCTCTCTCTCCGTATCCCTTCTCTCTCTCCATATCCCTTCTCTCTCCCTATCCCTTTTCTCTCTCCCTCTTCCTTCTCTCTCCCTATCCCTTGTCGCTCCCTCTGCCTTGTTTCTACCTCTCCCTTGTCTCTCCATTCTCTCTCCCTCTTCCTTCCCTCTCCCTCTTCCTTCCCTCTCCATCTTCCTTCTCTCTCCATCTTCCTTCTCTCTCCATCTTCCTTCTCTCTCCATCTTCCTTCTCTCTCCCTTTCCATTCTCTCTCCCTTTTCCTTTCCGCTCCCTTTTCCTTCTCTCTCCCTCTCCCTTCTCTCTCCCTCCTCTCTCCCTTGTCACCCCCTCCTCTCTCCCTCTCCCTTCTCTCTCCCTATCCCTTCTCTCTCCCTTTCCTTGTCTCTCCCTCTCCCTTGTCTCTCCATTCTCTCTCCCTTTTCCTTCCCTCTCCCTTTCCTTCTCTCTCCCTTTTCCTTCTCTCTCCCTTTTCCTTCTCTCTCCTTTTCCCTTCTCTCTCCCTTTTCTTTCTCTCTCCATTTTCTCACTCCCTTCTCTATCCCTCTGCCTTTCTCTCCCTTCTCTCTCCCTATCCCTTCTTTCTCCCTCTTCCTTCTCTCTCCCTCTTCCGTCTCTCTCCCTTTCCATGCTATCTCCCTTTTCCTTATCTCTCCATTCTCTCCCTTTTCCTTTCCCCTACCCTTTCCTTCGCTCTCCCTCTCCCTTCTCTCTCTCTCCACTCCCTTCTCTCTCTCCCCCTCCCTTCTCTCTCCCTCTCCCTTATAACTCCCTCGTCATTCCCTCTCCCTCCTCTCTCTCAACCATTCCTTTCTCTCTCACCCTCTTCCTTCTCTCTGTCTCTCCCTCTCTCTTCTCTCTCTCCCTTCTCTCTCCTCTCTCCCTCTCCCTTCTCTCTCACTCTCCCTTCTCTCTCCATTTTCCTTGTCACTCCCTCATCTCTCTCTCTCTCTCTCTCTCTCTCTCCCTTCTCCATCTTCCTTCTTCTCCATCTCCCTTCTCTCTACATCTACCTTCTCTCTCTCCGTATCCCTTCTCTCTCTCCCTCTTCCTTCTCTCTCTCCCTCTTCCTTCTCTCTCTCCCTCTTCCTTCTCTCTCTCCCTCTTCCTTCTCTCTCCCTATCCCTTGTCGCTCCCTCTCCCTTGTTTCTACCTCTCCCTTGTCTCTCCATTCTCTCTCCCTCTTCCTTCTCTCTCCCTCTTCCTTCTCTCTCCCTCTTCCTTCTCTCTCCCTCTTCCTTCCCTCTCCCTCTCCCTTCTCTCTCTCCCTTCTCTCTCTCCTCTCTCCCTCTACCTTCTCTCTCCCTCTCCCTTCTCAATCCCTTTTCCTTGTCACTCCCTCATCACTCTCTCTCTCTCCCTTCTCTCTCTCTCCCTTCTCCATCTTCCTTCTTTCTCCATCTCCCTTCTCTCTACATCTACCTTCTCTCTCTCCCTATCCCTTCTCTCTCTCCCTATCCCTTCTCTCTCTCCCTATCCCTTCTCTCTCTCCCTATCCCTTCTCTCTCTCCCTCTTCCTTCTCTCTCCCTATCCCTTGTCGCTCCCTCTCCCTTGTTTCTACCTCTCCCTTGTCTCTCCATTCTCTCTCCCTCTTCCTTCCCTCTCCCTCTTCCTTCTCTCCCCATCTTCCTTCTCTCTCCATCTTCCTTCTCTCTCCATCTTCCTTCTCTCTCCATCTTCCTTCTCTCTCCCTTTCCATTCTCTCTTTCCATTTTCCTTTTCCCTCCCTTTTCCTTCTCTCTCCCTCTCCCTTCTCTCTCCCTCCTCTCTCCCTTGTCACCCCCTTCTCTCTCCCTCTCCCTTCTCTCTCCCTATCCCTTCTCTCTCCCTTTCCTTGTCTCTCCCTCTCCCTTGTCTCTCCATTCTCTCTCCCTATCCCTTCTCTCTCCCTCTTCCTTCTCTCTCCCTCTTACTTCTCACTCCCTTTCCATGCTCTCTCCCTTTCCATGCTCTCTCCCTTTTCCTTATCTCTCCATTCTCTCCCTTTTCCTTGCCTCCCCTTTCCTTCGCTCTCCCTCTCCCTTCTCTCTCTCTCCACTCCCTTCTCTCTCTCTCCACTCCCTTCTCTCTCTCTCCCCCTCCCTTCTCTCTCCCTCTCCCTTATAACTCCCTCGTCATTCCCTCTACCTCTCTCTCTCCCTCTCCCTTCTCTCTCTCTCCCTTTTCTCTCTCCTCTCTCCCTCTCCCTTCTCTCTCCCTCTCCCTTCTCTCTCCCTTTTCCTTGTCACTCCCTCATCACTCTCTTTCTCTCCCTTCTCTCTCTCTCTCCCTTTTCTCTCTCCCTCTTCCTTCGCTCTCCCTATCCCTTCTCTCTCCCTTTCCTTGTCTCTCCCTCTTCCTTGTCTCTCCATTCTCTCTCCCTTCTCATTCTCTCTCCCTTTTCCTTCTATCTCCCTTTCCTTCTCTCTCCCTTTTCCTTCTCTCTCCCTTTTCCTTCTCTCTCCCTTTTCTTTCTCTCTCCATTTTCTCACTCCCTTCTCTATCCCTCTGCCTTCTCTCTCCCTTCTCTCTCCCTATCCATTCTCTCTCCCTCTTCCTTCTCTCTCCCTCTTCCTTCTCTCTCCCTTTCCAATCTCTCTCCCTTTTCCTTGTCTCTCCATTCTCTCCCTTTTCCTTTCCCCTCCCCTTTCCTTTGCTCTCCCTCTCCCTTCTCTCTCTCTCCACTCCCTTCTCTCTCTCTCTCCCCCTCCCTTCTCTATCCCTCTCCCTTATAACTCCCTGATCATTCCCTCTACCTCTCTCTCCCCCTCTCCCTTCTCTCTCTCTCCCTTTCCCTTCTCTCGCACCCTCTTCCTTCTCTCTGTCTATCCCTCTCCCTTCTCTCTCTCCCTTCTCTCTCTCCTCTCTCCCTCTCCCTTCTCTCTCCCTCTCCCTTCTCTCTCCCTTTTCCTTGTCACTCCCTCATCACTCTCTCCCTCTCCCTTCTCTCTCCCTCTCCCTTCTCTCTCCCTATCCCTTCTCTCTCCCTATCCCTTCTCTCTCCCTTTCCTTGTCTCTCCCTCTCCCTTGTCTCTCCATTCTCTCTCCCTCTTCCTTCTCTCTCCCTCTTCCTTCTCTCTCCCTTTTCCTTCTATCTCCCTTTCCTTCTCTCTCCCTTTTCCTTCTCTCTCCCTTTACCTTCTCTCTCATTTTGCCTTCTCTCTCCCTTTTCTCTCCCTTTTCTCTCCCTTTTCTCTCCCTTTTCTCTCCCTTTTCTCTCCCTTTTCTCTCCCTTTTCTCTCCCTTTTCTCTCCCTTTTCTTTTCCTTTTCTCTCCCTTTTCCTTTTCTCTCCCTTTTCCTTTTCTCTCCCTTTTCCTTTTCTCTCCCTTTTCCTTTTCTTTCCCTTTTCCTTTTCTCTCCCTCACCCTTCTCTCTCCCTCTCCCTTCTCTCTCCATCTCCCTTCTCTCTACATCTACCTTCTCTCTCTCCGTATCCCTTCTTCCTCTCCCTATCCCTTCTCTCTCTCCCTATCCCTTCTCTCTCCCTATCCCTTATCTCTCCCTTTCCTTGTCTCTCCCTCTCCCTTCTCTCTCCCTTTTCTTTCTCTCTCCCTTCTCTCTCCCTTTTCTCACTCCCTTCTCTATCCCTCTGCCTTCTCTCTCCCTTCTCTCTCCCTATCCCATCTCTCTCCCTCTTCCTTCTCTCTCCTTCTTCCTTCTCTCTCACTTTCCATGCTCTCTCCCTTTTCCTTGTCTCTCCATTCTCTCCCTTTTCCTTTCCCCTCTCCTTTCCTTCGCTCTCCCTCTCCCTTCTCTCTCCCTCCTCTCTCCCTTGTCACTTCCATCTCTCTCCCTCTCCCTTTTCTCTCACTATCCCTTCTCTCTCCCTTTCCTTGTCTCTCCCTCTCCCTTGTCTCTCCATTCTCTCTCCCTCTTCCTTCTCTCTCCCTTTTCCTTCTATCTCCATTTCCTTCTCTCTCCCTTTTCATTTTCTCTCCCTTTTCCTTTTCTCTCCCTCTCCCTTCTCTCTCCCTCTCCCTTCTCTGTCCCTCCTCTCACACTTGTCTCTCCCTGCTTTCTCTCTCTCCCTTCTCTCTCCCTCTCTTCTCTCTCCCTCTCCCTTCTCTCTCCCTCTCCCTTCTCTCAATTTTTTTCTCTCTTACTCCCACTCTATCTCTTTCACTTCAACCCGTCTCTTGCTCTCACACACATTTCTTTCTTCCACTTCTCTCTCTCTCTTTTTCTTTCTCACACCCTCTCTTTCTCTCCCTGCTCTCTATTACTCTCCCTGACTAGCATCCCTGCTCCTTCTAAATCACCTGTATTTTACTCTCACAAATGTCCTTTCTTTCTCTCTCTCTTTCAAGGACTACCACTCTCCCCTCTCTCTCACAAACCCCTCTCTCACTCAGTCTAAGCATTGTTTATTTAGTCCATCAGTGAAAGAGGGTCCTCAACTGCATTGCTCTAAAGGGGATTGCATTATATTTTTTCACTTATCTTGGGTAAAATTTATTTGCAGTATGAAAATAGGTAAGTTCGTCTATCAAGATGATGTTCACAAAGGACATACTAACAAGGAGGTAAGTAGTTGAGGTAAGTGAGTACACCTACACAATGCATTGCTTTTATCTCTCAGGATATAAAGCTTTGAGTTGATTTCTCTCCCTTTACACGAGTGTGCCCTTTTAGAGTCAGGCAGTGAACTCTTCGCTACTGTCCCATCTGCAGCGCTAGCTCGACTGTAAATTGGGGGAAGAAAGCATACCCCTTTACGGACGATAGACAGTAGTGCTTCTTCACTCCTAGCATACGGCAGAGGAGAAGCTCCGCTCTGTACAAAACGGATCTAGTCCTCAATGTCCAAGTACTTAGTAGTGAGGTAAAAGCTAGCTCTTTACCTCTAAGGGTGCCTCTCGCTAACATGCAACGAATGCAAGAGTTTTCAAATTTTTGAATGACTAACTGCATATAAATGCAACATGTCAATTGGATAGGGAATAGAATATATACAACAAAATAGAAAGGGCAGGCTCACAGACTGATTCCATGCCCTCCCTCACCCGCTCTTGACCCATGTTCACTATCACCCACCACCTCATCCACCTTCACCCTCACACTCATCCACCTTCACCCACCCACCATTGCCCCCTCACCAACACCTTCACTCACCCACACCTTCACTCATCCCCCTACCTCACCTACATTCACCAACCTTTAACCCCACTTAAACACACCCTCCCTCTTCCACCTTAATCTTCACCCTCCCTCACCCATGTTCACTCTACCTTACTGGCCTCAACCTTACCTACAAAGCCTCCTATACCCATATTAACCATCCCTCACCCACCTTCAACATCACCTTCCCACACCCTCCTTCACCCAACCTCCCTCACCCACCTTCTACCCTCATCATCCATATTAAAATTCACCTTCACCACCCTTACCTGCACACCAATACCCAGCCTCACCCTTGCCCACTCACCCATACCTGAACTGACCCACACTTTTTTCACCCACCTTCATCCTCACCCTCCCAGACACATTTACTCACCCTCCCTAATCCACCTTCAACACCACCTACCCACTCTCTTCATCATCCACCTTCCCTCAAAAACCTTCAACCTCCTTACCCACACCCACCATACATCCCTAAACCTCCCTCACCCACCTACCCACAACCTCCCTCACGTTCTTACCCACTTACACTTTTTCTTACCACACTTTCAACCCCAAACCACACCCTCCCTAAATTGTTCAGAACTTAACTCTCATTGGCCAAGTACCTAAATGAGTCACATAACTAAAAATGTTCTATTCTTTTTTCACCAAACACAAATACAAAAATAATCGTAAGGGTCAACCCTAACCCTAACTTTCAACGCTAACCCTAACTCTTCTCTGATTGGTTAGTACCCAAATGAGTCACATACCTAAATTTTCGTATTCCCCTATAACCCTAACCCTAACCCTAACCCTAACCCTAACCCTAACCCTAACCCTAACCCTAACCCTAACCCTAACCCTAACCCTAACCCTAACCCTAACCCTAACCCTAACCCTAACCCTAACCCTAACCCTAACCCTAACCCTAACCCTAACCCAAATAGAAAAATAACCCTAACTTTCAACCCTAACTTTCAACCCTAACTTTCAACCCTAACTCTTCTCTGATTGGTTAGTACCCAAATGAGTCACATACCTAAATTTTCGTATTCCCCTATAACCCTGGGCCAAACAAAAATAGAAAAATAATCCTAAGTGTCAACCCTAACTTTCAACCCTAACTTTCAACCCTAACTCTTCTCTGATTGGTTAGTACCCAAATGAGTCACATACCTAAATTTTCGTATTCCCCTATAACCCTGGGCCAAACAAAAATAGAAAAATAATCCTAAGTGTCAACCCTAACTTTCAACCCTAACTTTCAACCCTAACTTTCAACCCTAACTTTCAACCCTAACTCTTCTCTGATTGGTTAGTACCCAAATGAGTCACATACCTAAATTTTCGTATTCCCCTATAACCCTGGGCCAAACAAAAATCGAAAAATAATCCTAAGTGTCAACCCTAACTTTCAACCCTAACTTTCAACCCTAACTTTCAACCCTAACTTTCAACCCTAACTTTCAACCCTAACTCTTCTCTGATTGGTTAGTACCCAAATGAGTCACATACCTAAATTTTCGTATTCCCCTATAACCCTGGGCCAAACAAAAATAGAAAAATAATCCTAAGTGTCAACCCTAACTTTCAACCCTAACTTTCAACCCTAACTTTCAACCCTAACTTTCAACCCTAACTCTTCTCTGATTGGTTAGTACCCAAATGAGTCACATACCTAAATTTTCGTATTCCCCTATAACCCTAACCCTAACCCTAACCCTAACCCTAACCCTAACCCTAACCCTAACCCTAACCCTAACCCTAACCCTAACCCTAACCCTAACCCTAACCCTAACCCTAACCCTAACCCTAACCCTAACCCTAACCCTAACCCTAACCCTAACCCTAACCCTAACCCTAACCCTAACTTTCAACCCTAACTCTTCTCTGATTGGTTAGTACCCAAATGAGTCACATACCTAAATTTTCGTATTCCCCTATAACCCTGGGCCAAACAAAAATAGAAAAATAATCCTAAGTGTCAACCCTAACTTTCAACCCTAACTTTCAACCCTAACTTTCAACCCTAACTTTCAACCCTAACTTTCAACCCTAACTTTCAACCCTAACTCTTCTCTGATTGGTTAGTACCCAAATGAGTCACATACCTAAATTTTCGTATTCCCCTATAACCCTAACCCTAACCCTAACCCTAACCCTAACCCTAACCCTAACCCTAACCCTAACCCTAACCCTAACCCTAACCTTCAACCCTAACCTTCAACCCTAACCCTAACTTTCAACCCTAACTTTCAACCCTAACTTTCAACCCTAACTTTCAACCCTAACTTTCAACCCTAACTTTCAACCCTAACTCTTCTCTGATTGGTTAGTACCCAAATGAGTCACATACCTAAATTTTCGTATTCCCCTATAACCCTGGGCCAAACAAAAATAGAAAAATAATCCTAAGTGTCAACCCTAACTTTCAACCCTAACTTTCAACCCTAACTTTCAACCCTAACTTTCAACCCTAACTTTCAACCCTAACTCTTCTCTGATTGGTTAGTACCCAAATGAGTCACATACCTAAATTTTCGTATTCCCCTATAACCCTGGGCCAAACAAAAATAGAAAAATAATCCTAAGTGTCAACCCTAACTTTCAACCCTAACTTTCAACCCTAACTTTCAACCCTAACTTTCAACCCTAACTTTCAACCCTAACTTTCAACCCTAACTTTCAACCCTAACTTTCAACCCTAACTTTCAACCCTAACTCTTCTCTGATTGGTTAGTACCCAAATGAGTCACATACCTAAATTTTCGTATTCCCCTATAACCCTAACCCTAACCCTAACCCTAACCCTAACCCTAACCCTAACCCTAACCCTAACCCTAACTCTTCTCTGATTGGTTAGTACCCAAATGAGTCACAAACCTAAATTTTCGTATTCCCCTATAACCCTAACCCTAACCCTAACCCTAACCCAAAAATAGACAAATAATCCTAACTTTCAACCCTAACTTTCAACCCTAACTTTCAACCCTAACTTTCAACCCTAACTTTCAACCCTAACTCTTCTCTGATTGGTTAGTACCCAAATGAGTCACATACCTAAATTTTCGTATTCCCCTATAACCCTGGGCCAAACAAAAATAGAAAAATAATCCTAAGTGTCAACCCTAACTTTCAACCCTAACTTTCAACCCTAACTTTCAACCCTAACTTTCAACCCTAACTCTTCTCTGATTGGTTAGTACCCAAATGAGTCACATACCTAAATTTTCGTATTCCCCTATAACCCTGGGCCAAACAAAAATAGAAAAATAATCCTAAGTGTCAACCCTAACTTTCAACCCTAACTTTCAACCCTAACTTTCAACCCTAACTTTCAACCCTAACTTTCAACCCTAACTTTCAACCCTAACTTTCAACCCTAACTCTTCTCTGATTGGTTAGTACCCAAATGAGTCACATACCTAAATTTTCGTATTCCCCTATAACCCTAACCCTAACCCTAACCCTAACCCTAACCCTAACCCTAACCCTAACTTTCAACCCTAACTTTCAACCCTAACTTTCAACCCTAACTTTCAACCCTAACTTTCAACCCTAACTTTCAACCCTAACTCTTCTCTGATTGGTTAGTACCCAAATGAGTCACATACCTAAATTTTCGTATTCCCCTATAACCCTGGGCCAAACAAAAATAGAAAAATAATCCTAAGTGTCAACCCTAACTTTCAACCCTAACTTTCAACCCTAACTTTCAACCCTAACTTTCAACCCTAACTCTTCTCTGATTGGTTAGTACCCAAATGAGTCACATACCTAAATTTTCGTATTCCCCTATAACCCTAACCCTAACCCTAACCCTAACCCTAACCCTAACCCTAACCCTAACCTTAATACCCTAACCCTAACCCTAACCCTAATACCCTAACCCTAACCCTAACCCTAATACCCTAACCCTAACCCTAACCCTAACCCTAACCCTAACCCTAACCCTAACCCTAACCTTCAACCCTAACCTTCAACCCTAACCCTAACTTTCAACCCTAACTTTCAACCCTAACTTTCAACCCTAACTTTCAACCCTAACTCTTCTCTGATTGGTTAGTACCCAAATGAGTCACATACCTAAATTTTCGTATTCCCCTATAACCCTGGGCCAAACAAAAATAGAAAAATAATCCTAAGTGTCAACCCTAACTTTCAACCCTAACTTTCAACCCTAACTTTCAACCCTAACTTTCAACCCTAACTTTCAACCCTAACTCTTCTCTGATTGGTTAGTACCCAAATGAGTCACATACCTAAATTTTCGTATTCCCCTATAACCCTGGGCCAAACAAAAATAGAAAAATAATCCTAAGTGTCAACCCTAACTTTCAACCCTAACTTTCAACCCTAACTTTCAACCCTAACTTTCAACCCTAACTTTCAACCCTAACTTTCAACCCTAACTCTTCTCTGATTGGTTAGTACCCAAATGAGTCACATACCTAAATTTTCGTATTCCCCTATAACCCTAACCCTAACCCTAACCCTAACCCTAACCCTAACCCTAACCCTAACTCTTCTCTGATTGGTTAGTACCCAAATGAGTCACAAACCTAAATTTTCGTATTCCCCTATAACCCTAACCCTAACCCTAACCCTAACCCAAAAATAGACAAATAATCCTAACTTTCAACCCTAACTTTCAACCCTAACTTTCAACCCTAACTTTCAACCCTAACTTTCAACCCTAACTCTTCTCTGATTGGTTAGTACCCAAATGAGTCACATACCTAAATTTTCGTATTCCCCTATAACCCTAACCCTAACCCTAACCCTAACCCTAACCCTAACCCTAACCCTAACCCTAACCCTAACCCTAACCCTAACCCTAACCCTAACTTTCAACCCTAACTTTCAACCCTAACTTTCAACCCTAACTTTCAACCCTAACTCTTCTCTGATTGGTTAGTACCCAAATGAGTCACATACCTAAATTTTCGTATTCCCCTATAACCCTAACCCTAACCCTAACCCTAACCCTAACCCTAACCCTAACCCTAACCCTAACCCTAACCCTAACCCTAACCCAACCCTAACTTTCAACCCTAACTTTCAACCCTAACTTTCAACCCTAACTTTCAACCCTAACTTTCAACCCTAACTCTTCTCTGATTGGTTAGTACCCAAATGAGTCACATACCTAAATTTTCGTATTCCCCTATAACCCTGGGCCAAACAAAAATAGAAAAATAATCCTAACTTTCAACCCTAACTTTCAACCCTAACTTTCAACCCTAACTTTCAACCCTAACTCTTCTCTGATTGTTTAGTACCCAAATGAGTCACATACCTAAATTTTCGTATTCCCCTATAACCCTGGGCCAAACAAAAATAGAAAAATAATCCTAACTTTCAACCCTAACTTTCAACCCTAACTTTCAACCCTAACTTTCAACCCTAACTTTCAACCCTAACTCTTCTCTGATTGGTTAGTACCCAAATGAGTCACATACCTAAATTTTCGTATTCCCCTATAACCCTGGGCCAAACAAAAATAGAAAAATAATCCTAACTTTCAACCCTAACTTTCAACCCTAACTTTCAACCCTAACTTTCAACCCTAACTCTTCTCTGATTGGTTAGTACCCAAATGAGTCACATACCTAAATTTTCGTATTCCCCTATAACCCTGGGCCAAACAAAAATAGAAAAATAATCCTAAGTGTCAACCCTAACTTTCAACCCTAACTTTCAACCCTAACTTTCAACCCTAACTCTTCTTTGATTGGTTAGTACCCAAATGAGTCACATACCTACATTTTCGTATTCCCCTATAACCCTGGGCCAAACAAAAATAGAAAAATAATCCTAACTTTCAACCCTAACTTTCAACCCTAACTTTCAACCCTTACTTTCAACCCTAACTCTTCTCTGATTGGTTAGTACCCAAATGAGTCACATACCTAAATTTTCGTATTCCCCTATAACCCTGGGCCAAACAAAAATAGAAAAATAATTCTAACTTTCAACCCTAACTTTCAACCCTAACTTTCAACCCTAACTTTCAACCCTAACTTTCAACCCTAACTCTTCTCTGATTGGTTAGTACCCAAATGAGTCACATACCTAAATTTTCGTATTCCCCTATAACCCTGGGCCAAACAAAAATAGAAAAATAATCCTAAGTGTCAACCCTAACTTTCAACCCTAACTTTCAACCCTAACTTTCAACCCTAACTCTTCTCTGATTGGTTAGTACCCAAATGAGTCACATACCTAAATTTTCGTATTCCCCTATCACCCTGGGCCAAACAAAAATAGAAAAATAATCCTAACTTTCAACCCTAACTTTCAACCCTAACTTTCAACCCTAACTTTCAACCCTAACTCTTCTCTGATTGGTTAGTACCCAAATGAGTCACATACCTAAATTTTCGTATTCCCCTATAACCCTGGGCCAAAAAAAAATAGAAAAATAATCCTAACTTTCAACCCTAACTTTCAACCCTAACTTTCAACCCTAACTTTCAACCCTAACTTTCAACCCTAACTCTTCTCTGATTGGTTAGTACCCAAATGAGTCACATACCTAAATTTTTGTATTCCCCTATAACCCTGGGCCAAACAAAAATAGAAAAATAATCCTAAGTGTCAACCCTAACTTTCAACCCTAACTTTCAACCCTAACTTTCAACCCTAACTTTCAACCCTAACTCTTCTCTGATTGGTTAGTACCCAAATGAGTCACATACCTAAATTTTCGTATTCCCCTATAACCCTGGGCCAAACAAAAATAGAAAAATAATCCTAAGTGTCAACCCTAACTTTCAACCCTAACTTTCAACCCTAACTTTCAACCCTAACTTTCAACCCTAACTCTTCTCTGATTGGTTAGTACCCAAATGAGTCACATACCTAAATTTTCATATTCCCCTATAACCCTGGGCCAAACAAAAATAGACAAATAATCCTAAGTGTCAACCCTAACTTTCAACCCTAACTTTCAACCCTAACTTTCAACCCTAACTCTTCTCTGATTGGTTAGTACCCAAATGAGTCACATACCTAAATTTTCGTATTCCCCTATAACCCTAACCCTAACCCTAACCCTAACCCTAACCCTAACCCTAACCCTAACCCTAACCCTAACCCTAACCCTAACCCTAACCCTAACCCTAACCCTAACCCTAACCCTAACCCTAACTTTCAACCCTAACTTTCAACCCTAACTCTTCTCTGATTGGTTAGTACCCAAATGAGTCACATACCTAAATTTTCGTATTCCCCTATAACCCTGGGCCAAACAAAAATAGAAAAATAATCCTAAGTGTCAACCCTAACTTTCAACCCTAACTTTCAACCCTAACTTTCAACCCTAACTTTCAACCCTAACTTTCAACCCTAACTCTTCTCTGATTGGTTAGTACCCAAATGAGTCACATACCTAAATTTTCGTATTCCCCTATAACCCTAACCCTAACCCTAACCCTAACCCTAACCCTAACCCTAACCCTAACCCTAACCCTAACCCTAACCCTATAACCCTGGGCCAAACAAAAATAGAAAAATAATCCTAAGTGTCAACCCTATCTTTCAACCCTAACTTTCAACCCTAACTTTCAACCCTAACTTTCAACCCTAACTCTTCTCTGATTGGTTAGTACCCAAATGAGTCACATACCTAAATTTTCGTATTCCCCTATAACCCTGGGCCAAAAAAAAATAGAAAAATAATCCTAACTTTCAACCCTAACTTTCAACCCTAACTTTCAACCCTAACTTTCAACCCTAACTTTCAACCCTAACTCTTCTCTGATTGGTTAGTACCCAAATGAGTCACATACCTAAATTTTTGTATTCCCCTATAACCCTGGGCCAAACAAAAATAGAAAAATAATCCTAAGTGTCAACCCTAACTTTCAACCCTAACTTTCAACCCTAACTTTCAACCCTAACTTTCAACCCTAACTCTTCTCTGATTGGTTAGTACCCAAATGAGTCACATACCTAAATTTTCGTATTCCCCTATCACCCTGGGCCAAACAAAAATAGAAAAATAATCCTAACTTTCAACCCTAACTTTCAACCCTAACTTTCAACCCTAACTTTCAACCCTAACTCTTCTCTGATTGGTTAGTACCCAAATGAGTCACATACCTAAATTTTCGTATTCCCCTATAACCCTGGGCCAAAAAAAAATAGAAAAATAATCCTAACTTTCAACCCTAACTTTCAACCCTAACTTTCAACCCTAACTTTCAACCCTAACTTTCAACCCTAACTCTTCTCTGATTGGTTAGTACCCAAATGAGTCACATACCTAAATTTTTGTATTCCCCTATAACCCTGGGCCAAACAAAAATAGAAAAATAATCCTAAGTGTCAACCCTAACTTTCAACCCTAACTTTCAACCCTAACTTTCAACCCTAACTTTCAACCCTAACTCTTCTCTGATTGGTTAGTACCCAAATGAGTCACATACCTAAATTTTCGTATTCCCCTATAACCCTGGGCCAAACAAAAATAGAAAAATAATCCTAAGTGTCAACCCTAACTTTCAACCCTAACTTTCAACCCTAACTTTCAACCCTAACTTTCAACCCTAACTCTTCTCTGATTGGTTAGTACCCAAATGAGTCACATACCTAAATTTTCATATTCCCCTATAACCCTGGGCCAAACAAAAATAGACAAATAATCCTAAGTGTCAACCCTAACTTTCAACCCTAACTTTCAACCCTAACTTTCAACCCTAACTCTTCTCTGATTGGTTAGTACCCAAATGAGTCACATACCTAAATTTTCGTATTCCCCTATAACCCTAACCCTAACCCTAACCCTAACCCTAACCCTAACCCTAACCCTAACCCTAACCCTAACCCTAACCCTAACCCTAACCCTAACCCTAACCCTAACCCTAACCCTAACTTTCAACCCTAACTTTCAACCCTAACTCTTCTCTGATTGGTTAGTACCCAAATGAGTCACATACCTAAATTTTCGTATTCCCCTATAACCCTGGGCCAAACAAAAATAGAAAAATAATCCTAAGTGTCAACCCTAACTTTCAACCCTAACTTTCAACCCTAACTTTCAACCCTAACTTTCAACCCTAACTTTCAACCCTAACTCTTCTCTGATTGGTTAGTACCCAAATGAGTCACATACCTAAATTTTCGTATTCCCCTATAACCCTAACCCTAACCCTAACCCTAACCCTAACCCTAACCCTAACCCTAACCCTAACCCTAACCCTAACCCTAACCCTAACCCTAACCCCTATAACCCTGGGCCAAACAAAAATAGAAAAATAATCCTAAGTGTCAACCCTATCTTTCAACCCTAACTTTCAACCCTAACTTTCAACCCTAACTTTCAACCCTAACTTTCAACCCTAACTCTTCTCTGATTGGTTAGTACCCAAATGAGTCACATACCTAAATTTTCGTATTCCCCTATAACCCTGGGCCAAACAAAAATAGAAAAATAATCCTAACTTTCAACCCTAACTTTCAACCCTAACTTTCAACCCTAACTTTCAACCCTAACTTTCAACCCTAACTCTTCTCTGATTGGTTAGTACCCAAATGAGTCACATACCTAAATTTTCGTATTCCCCTATAACCCTGGGCCAAACAAAAATAGAAAATTAATCCTAAGTGTCAACCCTAACTTTCAACCCTAACTTTCAACCCTAACTTTCAACCCTAACTCTTCTCTGATTGGTTAGTACCCAAATGAGTCACATACCTAAATTTTCGTATTCCCCTATCACCCTGGGCCAAACAAAAATAGAAAAATAATCCTAACTTTCAACCCTAACTTTCAACCCTAACTTTCAACCCTAACTCTTCTCTGATTGGTTAGTACCCAAATGAGTCACATACCTAAATTTTCGTATTCCCCTATAACCCTGGGCCAAACAAAAATAGAAAAATAATCCTAAGTGTCAACCCTAACGTTCAACCCTAACTTTCAACCCTAACTTTCAACCCTAACTTTCAACCCTAACTTTCAACCCTAACTTTCAACCCTAACTCTTCTCTGATTGGTTAGTACCCAAATGAGTCACATACCTAAATTTTCGTATTCCCCTATAACCCTGGGCCAAACAAAAATAGAAAAATAATCCTAAGTGTCAACCCTAACTTTCAACCCTAACTTTCAACCCTAACTTTCAACCCTAACTTTCAACCCTAACTTTCAACCCTAACTCTTCTCTGATTGGTTAGTACCCAAATGAGTCACATACCTAAATTTTCGTATTCTTCTATAACCCTGGGCCAAACAAAAATAGAAAAATAATCCTAAGTGTCAACCCTAACTTTCAACCCTAACTTTCAACCCTAACTTTCAACCCTAACTTTCAACCCTAACTTTCAACCCTAACTCTTCTCTGATTGGTTAGTACCCAAATGAGTCACATACCTAAATTTTCGTATTCCCCTATAACCCTGGGCCAAACAAAAATAGAAAAATAATCCTAAGTGTCAACCCTAACTTTCAACCCTAACTTTCAACCCTAACTTTCAACCCTAACTTTCAACCCTAACTTTCAACCCTAACTTTCAACCCTAACTTTCAACCCTAACTCTTCTCTGATTGGTTAGTACCCAAATGAGTCACATACCTAAATTTTCGTATTCCCCTTTAACCCTGGGCCAAACAAAAATAGAAAAATAATCCTAAGTGTCAACCCTAACTTTCAACCCTAACTTTCAACCCTAACTTTCAACCCTAACTTTCAACCCTAACTCTTCTCTGATTGGTTAGTACCCAAATGAGTCACATACCTAAATTTTCGTATTCCCCTATAACCCTGGGCCAAACAAAAATAGAAAAATAATCCTAAGTGTCAACCCTAACTTTCAACCCTAACTTTCAACCCTAACTTTCAACCCTAACTCTTCTCTGATTGGTTAGTACCCAAATGAGTCACATACCTAAATTTTCGTATTCCCCTATCACCCTGGGCCAAACAAAAATAGAAAAATAATCCTAACTTTCAACCCTAACTTTCAACCCTAACTTTCAACCCTAACTTTCAACCCTAACTTTCAACCCTAACTCTTCTCTGATTGGTTAGTACCCAAATGAGTCACATACCTAAATTTTCGTATTCCCCTATAACCCTGGGCCAAACAAAAATAGAAAAATAATCCTAAGTGTCAACCCTAACTTTCAACCCTAATTTTCAACCCTAACTTTCAACCCTAACTTTCAACCCTAACTTTCAACCCTAACTTTCAACCCTAACTCTTCTCTGATTGGTTAGTACCCAAATGAGTCACATACCTAAATTTTCGTATTCCCCTATAACCCTGGGCCAAAAAAAAATAGAAAAATAATCCTAAGTGTCAACCCTAACTTTCAACCCTAACTTTCAACCCTAACTTTCAACCCTAACTTTCAACCCTAACTTTCAACCCTAACTTTCAACCCTAACTCTTCTCTGATTGGTTAGTACCCAAATGAGTCACATACCTAAATTTTCGTATTCCCCTATAACCCTGGGCCAAACAAAAATAGAAAAATAATCCTAAGTGTCAACCCTAACTTTCAACCCTAACTTTCAACCCTAACTTTCAACCCTAACTTTCAACCCTAACTCTTCTCTGATTGGTTAGTACCCAAATGAGTCACATACCTAAATTTTCGTATTCCCCTATAACCCTGGGCCAAACAAAAATAGAAAAATAATCCTAAGTGTCAACCCTAACTTTCAACCCTAACTTTCAACCCTAACTTTCAACCCTAACTTTCAACCCTAACTCTTCTCTGATTGGTTAGTACCCAAATGTGTCACATACCTAAATTTTCGTATTCCCCTATAACCCTGGGCCAAACAAAAATAGAAAAATAATCCTAAGTGTCAACCCTAACTTTCAACCCTAACTTTCAACCCTAACTTTCAACCCTAACTTTCAACCCTAACTCTTCTCTGATTGGTTAGTACCCAAATGAGTCACATACCTAAATTTTCGTATTCCCCTATAACCCTGGGCCAAACAAAAATAGACAAATAATCCTAAGTGTCAACCCTAACTTTCAACCCTAACTTTCAACCCTAACTTTCAACCCTAACTTTCAACCCTAACTTTCAACCCTAACTTTCAACCCTAACTCTTCTCTGATTGGTTAGTACCCAAATGAGTCACATACCTAAATTTTCGTATTCCCCTATAACCCTGGGCCAAACAAAAATAGAAAAATAATCCTAAGTGTCAACCCTAACTTTCAACCCTAACTTTCAACCCTAACTTTCAACCCTAACTTTCAACCCTAACTTTCAACCCTAACTTTCAACCCTAACTTTCAACCCTAACTCTTCTCTGATTGGTTAGTACCCAAATGAGTCTTACCTAAATTTTCGTATTCCCCTATAACCCTGGGCCAAACAAAAATAGAAAAATAATCCTAACTTTCAACCCTAACTTTCAACCCTAACTTTCAACCCTAACTTTCAACCCTAACTTTCAACCCTAACTTTCAACCCTAACTCTTCTCTGATTGGTTAGTACCCAAATGAGTCACATACCTAAATTTTCGTATTCCCCTATAACCCTAACCCTAACCCTAACCCTAACCCTAACCCTAACCCTGGGCCAAACAAAAATAGAAAAATAATCCTAAGTGTCAACCCTAACTTTCAACCCTAACTTTCAACCCTAACTTTCAACCCTAACTTTCAACCCTAACTCTTATCTGATTGGTTAGTACCCAAATGAGTCACATACCTAAATTTTCGTATTCCCCTATAACCCTGGGCCAAACAAAAATAGAAAAATAATCCTAAGTGTCAACCCTAACTTTCAACCCTAACTTTCAACCCTAACTTTCAACCCTAACTTTCAACCCTAACTCTTCTCTGATTGGTTAGTACCCAAATGAGTCACATACCTAAATTTTCGTATTCCCCTATAACCCTAACCCTAACCCTAACTTTCAACCCTAACTTTCAACCCTAACTTTCAACCCTAACTCTTCTCTGATTGGTTAGTACCCAAATGAGTCACATACCTAAATTTTCGTATTCCCCTATAACCCTGGGCCAAACAAAAATAGAAAAATAATCCTAAGTGTCAACCCTAACTTTCAACCCTAACTTTCAACCCTAACTTTCAACCATAACTTTCAACCCTAACTCTTCTCTGATTGGTTAGTACCCAAATGAGTCACATACCTAAATTTTCGTATTCCCCTATAACCCTGGGCCAAACAAAAATAGAAAAATAATCCTAAGTGTCAACCCTAACTTTCAACCCTAACTTTCAACCCTAACTTTCAACCCTAACTCTTCTCTGATTGGTTAGTACCCAAATGAGTCACATACCTAAATTTTCGTATTCCCCTATAACCCTGGGCCAAACAAAAATAGAAAAATAATCCTAACTTTCAACCCTAACTTTCAACCCTAACTTTCAACCCTAACTTTCAACCCTAACTTTCAACCCTAACTCTTCTCTGATTGGTTAGTACCCAAATGAGTCACATACCTAAATTTTCGTATTCCCCTATAACCCTAACCCTAACCCTAACCCTAACCCTAACCCTAACCCTAACCCTAAATTTTCGTATTCCCCTATAACCCTGGGCCAAACAAAAATAGAAAAATAATCCTAAGTGTCAACCCTATCTTTCAACCCTAACTTTCAACCCTAACTTTCAACCCTAACTTTCAACCCTAACTTTCAACCCTAACTTTCAACCCTAACTTTCAACCCTAACTCTTCTCTGATTGGTTAGTACCCAAATGAGTCACATACCTAAATTTTCGTATTCCCCTATAACCCTAACCCTAACCCTAACCCTAACCCTAACCAGTGTCAACCCTAACTTTCAACCCTAACTTTCAACCCTAACGCTTCTCTGATTGGTTAGTACCCAAATGAGTCACATACCTAAATTTTCGTATTCCCCTATAACCCTAACCCTAACCCTAACCCTAACCCTAACCCTAACCCTAACCCTAACCCTAACCCTAACCCTAACCCTAACCCTAACCCTAACCCTAACCCTAACCCTAACCCTAACCCTAACCCTAACCCTAACCCTAACCCTAACCCTAACCCTAACCCTAACCCTAACCCTAACCCTAACCCTAACCCTAACCCTAACCCTAACCCTAACCCTAACCCTAACCCTAACCCTAACCCTAACCCTAACCCTAACCCTAACCCTAACCCTAACCCTAACCCTAACCCTAACCCTAACCCTAACCCTAACCCTAACCCTAACCCTAACCCTAACCCTAACCCTAACCCTAACCCTAACCCTAACCCTAACCCTAACCCTAACCCTAACCCTAACCCTAACCCTAACCCTAACCCTAACCCTAACCCTAACCCTAACCCTAACCCTAACCCTAACCCTAACCCTAACCCTTTTCTCTCCCTTTTCCTTTTCTCTCCCTTTTCCTTTTCTCTCCCTTTTCCTTTTCTCTCCCTTTTCCTTTTCTCTCCCTTTTCCTTTTCTCTCCCTTTTCCTTTTCTCTCCCTTTTCCTTTTCTCTCCCTTTTCCTTTTCTCTCCCTTTTCCTTTTCTCTCCCTTTTCCTTTTCTCTCCCTTTTCCTTTTCTCTCCCTTTTCCTTTTCTCTCCCTTTTCCTTTTCTCTCCCTTTTCCTTTTCTCTCCCTTTTCCTTTTCTCTCCCTCTCCCTTCTCTCTCCCTCTCCCTTCTCTGTCCCTCCTCTCACACTTGTCACTCCCTTCTCTCTCCCTCTCCCTTCTCTCTCCCTCTCCCTTCTCTCTCCCTCTCCCTTCTCTCAAATTTTTTCTCTCTTACTGCCACTCTATCTCTTTCATTTCAACCCGTCTCTTGCTCTCACACACATTTCTTTCTTCCACTTCTCTCTCTCTCTTTCTTTCTCACACCGTCTCTTTCTCTCCCTGCTCTCTATTACTCTCCCTGACTAGCATCCCTGCTCCTTCTAAATCACCTGTATTTTACTCTCACAAATGTCCTTTCTTTCTCTCTCTCTCTCAAGGACTACCACTCTCCCCTCTCTCTCACAAACCCCTCTCTCACTCAGTCTAAGCATCGTTTATTTAGTCCATCAGTGAAAGAGGGTCCTCAACTGCATTGCTCTAAAGGGGATTGCATTATATTTTTTCACTTATCTTGGGTAAAATTTATTTGCAGTATGAAAATAGGTAAGTTCGTCTATCAAGATGCTGTTCACAAAGGACATACAAACAAGGAGGTAAGTAGTAGAGGTAAGTGAGTACACCTACACAATGCATTGCTTTTATCTCTCAGGATATAAAGCTTTGAGTTGATTTCTCTCCCTTTACACGAGTGTGCCCTTTTAGAGTCAGGCAGTGAACTCTTCGCTACTGTCCCATCTGCAGCGCTAGCTCGACTGTAAATTGGGGGAAGAAAGCATACCCCTTTACGGACGATAGACAGTAGTGCTTCTTCACTCCTAGCATACGGCAGAGGAGAAGCTCCGCTCTGTACAAAATGGATCTAGTCCTCAATGTCCAAGTACTTAGTAGTGAGGTAAAAGCTAGCTCTTTACCTCTAAGGGTGCCTCTCGCTAACATGCAACGAATGCAAGAGTTTTCAAATTTTTGAATGACTAACTGCATATAAATGCAACATGTCAATTGGATAGGGAATAGAATATATACAACAAAATAGAAAGGGCAGGCTCACAGACTGATTCCATGCCCTCCCTCACCTGCTCTTACCCTCCTTGACCCATGTTCACTATAACCCACCACCTCATCCACCTTCACCCACCCACCATTGCCCATTCACCAACACCTTCACTCACCCACACCTTCACTCATCCACTTTCAACCTACCTCACCTACATTCACCAACCTTTAACCCCACCTAAACACACCCTCCCTCTTCCACCTTAATCATCACCCTCCCTTACCCACGTTTACTCTACCTTACTGGCCTCAACCTTACCTACAAAGCCTCCTATACCCATATTAACCATCCCTCACCCACCTTCAACATCACCTTCCCAAACCCTCCTTCACCCAACCTCCCTCACCCACCTTCTACCCTCCATCATCCATATTAAAATTCACCTTCACCACCCTTACCTGCACACCCATACCCAGCCTCACCCTTGCCCACTCACCCATACCTTAACTGACCCACACTTTTTTCACCCACCTTCATCCTCACCCTCCCAAACACATTTACTCACCCTCCCTAATCCACCTACAACACCACCTACCCACTCTCTTCATCATCCACCTTCCCTCACAAACCTTCAACCTCCCTTACCCACACCCACCATACATCCCTAAACCTCCCTCACCCACCTACCCACAACCTCCCTCACCTGCTTACCCACTTACACTTTTTCTTACCACACTTTCAACCCCAAACCACACCCTCCCTAAATTATTCAGAACTTAACTCTCATTGGTCAAGTGTGACTAAATGAGTCACATAACTAAAAATGTTCTATTCTTTTTTAACCAAACACAAATACAAAAATAATCATAAGGTCAACCCTAACTTTGAACACTAACCCTAACTCTTCTCTGATTGGTTAGTACCCAAATGAGTCACATACCTAAATTTTCGTATTCCCCTATAACCCTGGGACAAACAAAAATAGAAAAATAATCCTAACTTTCAACCCTAACTTTCAACCCTAACTTTCAACCCTAACTTTCAACCCTAACTTTCAACCCTAACTTTCAACCCTAACTTTCAACCCTAACTTTCAACCCTAACTCTTCTCTGATTGGTTAGTACCCAAATGAGTCACATACCTAAATTTTCGTATTCCCCTATAACCCTAACCCTAACCCTAACCCTAACCCTAACCCTAACTTTCAACCCTAACTTTCAACCCTAACTTTCAACCCTAACTTTCAACCCTAACTCTTCTCTGATTGGTTAGTACCCAAATGAGTCACATACCTAAATTTTCGTATTCCCCTATAACCCTGGGCCAAACAAAAATAGAAAAATAATCCTAAGTGTCAACCCTAACTTTCAACCCTAACTTTCAACCCTAACTTTCAAACCTAACTTTCAACCCTAACTCTTCTCTGATTGGTTAGTACCCAAATGAGTCACATACCTAAATTTTCGTATTCCCCTATAACCCTGGGCCAAACAAAAATAGAAAAATAATCCTAAGTGTCAACCCTAACTTTCAACCCTAACTTTCAACCCTAACTTTCAACCCTAACTTTCAACCCTAACTTTCAACCCTAACTTTCAACCCTAACTTTCAACCCTAACTTTCAACCCTAACTCTTCTCTGATTGGTTAGTACCCAAATGAGTCACATACCTAAATTTTCGTATTCCCCTATAACCCTAACCCTAACCCTAACCCTAACCCTAACCCTAACCCTAACCCTAACCCTAACCCTAACCCTAACCCTAACCCTAACCCTAACCCTAACCCAAACAAAAATAGAAAAATAATCCTAAGTGTCAACCCTAACTTTCAACCCTAACTTTCAACCCTAACTTTCAACCCTAACTTTCAACCCTAACTTTCAACCCTAACTCTTCTCTGATTGGTTAGTACCCAAATGAGTCACATACCTAAATTTTCGTATTCCCCTATAACCCTGGGCCAAACAAAAATAGAAAAATAATCCTAAGTGTCAACCCTAACTTTCAACCCTAACTTTCAACCCTAACTTTCAACCCTAACTTTCAACCCTAACTCTTCTCTGATTGGTTAGTACCCAAATGAGTCACATACCTAAATTTTCGTATTCCCCTATAACCCTGGGCCAAACAAAAATAGAAAAATAATCCTAAGTGTCAACCCTAACTTTCAACCCTAACTTTCAACCCTAACTTTCAACCCTAACTTTCAACCCTAACTTTCAACCCTAACTTTCAACCCTAACTCTTCTCTGATTGGTTAGTACCCAAATGAGTCACATACCTAAATTTTCGTATTCCCCTATAACCCTGGGCCAAACAAAAATAGAAAAATAATCCTAAGTGTCAACCCTAACTTTCAACCCTAACTTTCAACCCTAACTTTCAACCCTAACTTTCAACCCTAACTCTTCTCTGATTGGTTAGTACCCAAATGAGTCACATACCTAAATTTTCGTATTCCCCTATAACCCTGGGCCAAACAAAAATAGAAAAATAATCCTAAGTGTCAACCCTAACTTTCAACCCTAACTTTCAACCCTAACTTTCAACCCTAACTTTCAACCCTAACTTTCAACCCTAACTCTTCTCTGATTGGTTAGTACCCAAATGAGTCACATACCTAAATTTTCGTATTCCCCTATAACCCTGGGCCAAACAAAAATAGAAAAATAATCCTAAGTGTCAACCCTAACTTTCAACCCTAACTTTCAACCCTAACTTTCAACCCTAACTCTTCTCTGATTGGTTAGTACCCAAATGAGTCACATACCTAAATTTTCGTATTCCCCTATAACCCTGGGCCAAACAAAAATAGAAAAATAATCCTAAGTGTCAACCCTAACTTTCAACCCTAACTTTCAACCCTAACTTTCAACCCTAACTTTCAACCCTAACTCTTCTCTGATTGGTTAGTACCCAAATGAGTCACATACCTAAATTTTCGTATTCCCCTATAACCCTGGGCCAAACAAAAATAGAAAAATAATCCTAAGTGTCAACCCTAACTTTCAACCTTAACTTTCAACCCTAACTTTCAACCCTAACTTTCAACCCTAACTCTTCTCTGATTGGTTAGTACCCAAATGAGTCACATACCTAAATTTTCGTATTCCCCTATAACCCTGGGCCAAACAAAAATAGAAAAATAATCCTAAGTGTCAACCCTAACTTTCAACCCTAACTTTCAACCCTAACTTTCAACCCTAACTCTTCTCTGATTGGTTAGTACCCAAATGAGTCACATACCTAAATTTTCGTATTCCCCTATAACCCTGGGCCAAACAAAAATAGAAAAATAATCCTAAGTGTCAACCCTAACTTTCAACCCTAACTTTCAACCCTAACTTTCAACCCTAACTCTTCTCTGATTGGTTAGTACCCAAATGAGTCACATACCTAAATTTTCGTATTCCCCTATAACCCTGGGCCAAACAAAAATAGAAAAATAATCCTAAGTGTCAACCCTAACTTTCAACCCTAACTTTCAACCCTAACTTTCAACCCTAACTTTCAACCCTAACTTTCAACCCTAACTCTTCTCTGATTGGTTAGTACCCAAATGAGTCACATTCCTAAATTTTCGTATTCCCCTATAACCCTGGGCCAAACAAAAATAGAAAAATAATCCTAAGTGTCAACCCTAACTTTCAACCCTAACTTTCAACCCTAACTTTCAACCCTAACTCTTCTCTGATTGGTTAGTACCCAAATGAGTCACATACCTAAATTTTCGTATTCCCCTATAACCCTGGGCCAAACAAAAATAGAAAAATAATCCTAAGTGTCAACCCTAACTTTCAACCCTAACTTTCAACCCTAACTTTCAACCCTAACTCTTCTCTGATTGGTTAGTACCCAAATGAGTCACATACCTAAATTTTCGTATTCCCCTATAACCCTGGGCCAAACAAAAATAGAAAAATAATCCTAACTTTCAACCCTAACTTTCAACCCTAACTTTCAACCCTAACTTTCAACCCTAACTCTTCTCTGATTGGTTAGTACCCAAATGAGTCACATACCTAAATTTTCGTATTCCCCTATAACCCTGGGCCAAACAAAAATAGAAAAATAATCCTAAGTGTCAACCCTAACTTTCAACCCTAACTTTCAACCCTAACTTTCAACCCTAACTTTCAACCCTAACTTTCAACCCTAACTCTTCTCTGATTGGTTAGTACCCAAATGAGTCACATACCTAAATTTTCGTATTCCCCTATAACCCTGGGCCAAACAAAAATAGAAAAATAATCCTAAGTGTCAACCCTAACTTTCAACCCTAACTTTCAACCCTAACTTTCAACCCTAACTTTCAACCCTAACTCTTCTCTGATTGGTTAGTACCCAAATGAGTCACATACCTAAATTTTCGTATTCCCCTATAACCCTGGGCCAAACAAAAATAGAAAAATAATCCTAAGTGTCAACCCTAACTTTCAACCCTAACTTTCAACCCTAACTTTCAACCCTAACTTTCAACCCTAACTCTTCTCTGATTGGTTAGTACCCAAATGAGTCACATACCTAAATTTTCGTATTCCCCTATAACCCTGGGCCAAACAAAAATAGAAAAATAATCCTAAGTGTCAACCCTAACTTTCAACCCTAACTTTCAACCCTAACTTTCAACCCTAACTCTTCTCTGATTGGTTAGTACCCAAATGAGTCACATACCTAAATTTTCGTATTCCCCTATAACCCTGGGCCAAACAAAAATAGAAAAATAATCCTAAGTGTCAACCCTAACTTTCAACCCTAACTTTCAACCCTAACTTTCAACCCTAACTTTCAACCCTAACTCTTCTCTGATTGGTTAGTACCCAAATGAGTCACATACCTAAATTTTCGTATTCCCCTATAACCCTGGGCCAAACAAAAATAGAAAAATAATCCTAAGTGTCAACCCTAACTTTCAACCCTAACTTTCAACCCTAACTTTCAACCCTAACTTTCAACCCTAACTCTTCTCTGATTGGTTAGTACCCAAATGAGTCACATACCTAAATTTTCGTATTCCCCTATAACCCTAACCCTAACCCTAACCCTAAATTTTCGTATTCCCCTATAACCCTAACCCTAACCCTAACCCTAACTTTCAACCCTAACTTTCAACCCTAACTTTCAACCCTAACTTTCAACCCTAACTTTCAACCCTAACTCTTCTCTGATTGGTTAGTACCCAAATGAGTCACATACCTAAATTTTCGTATTCCCCTATAACCCTGGGCCAAACAAAAATAGAAAAATAATCCTAAGTGTCAACCCTAACTTTCAACCCTAACTTTCAACCCTAACTTTCAACCCTAACTTTCAACCCTAACTTTCAACCCTAACTTTCAACCCTAACTCTTCTCTGATTGGTTAGTACACAAATGAGTCACATACCTAAATTTTCGTATTCCCCTATAACCCTGGGCCAAACAAAAATAGAAAAATAATCCTAAGTGTCATTCCTAACTTTCAACCCTAACTTTCAACCCTAACTTTCAACCCTAACTTTCAACCCTAACTCTTCTCTGATTGGTTAGTACCCAAATGAGTCACATACCTAAATTTTCGTATTCCCCTATAACCCTGGGCCAAACAAAAATAGAAAAATAATCCTAAGTGTCAACCTTAACTTTCAACCCTAACTTTCAACCCTAACTTTCAACCCTAACTCTTCTCTGATTGGTTAGTACCCAAATGAGTCACATACCTAAATTTTCGTATTCCCCTATAACCCTGGGCCAAACAAAAATAGAAAAATAATCCTAAGTGTCAACCCTAACTTTCAACCCTAACTTTCAACCCTAACTTTCAACCCTAACTCTTCTCTGATTGGTTAGTACCCAAATGAGTCACATACCTAAATTTTCGTATTCCCCTATAACCCTGGGCCAAACAAAAATAGAAAAATAATCCTAACTTTCAACCCTAACTTTCAACCCTAACTTTCAACCCTAACTTTCAACCCTAACTTTCAACCCTAACTCTTCTCTGATTGGTTAGTACCCAAATGAGTCACATACCTAAATTTTCGTATTCCCCTATAACCCTGGGCCAAACAAAAATAGAAAAATAATCCTAAGTGTCAACCCTAACTTTCAACCCTAACTTTCAACCCTAACTTTCAACCCTAACTTTCAACCCTAACTTTCAACCCTAACTCTTCTCTGATTGGTTAGTACCCAAATGAGTCACATACCTAAATTTTCGTATTCCCCTATAACCCTGGGCCAAACAAAAATAGAAAAATAATCCTAAGTGTCAACCCTAACTTTCAACCCTAACTTTCAACCCTAACTTTCAACCCTAACTCTTCTCTGATTGGTTAGTACCCAAATGAGTCACATACCTAAATTTTCGTATTCCCCTATAACCCTGGGCCAAACAAAAATAGAAAAATAATCCTAAGTGTCAACCCTAACTTTCAACCCTAACTTTCAACCCTAACTTTCAACCCTAACTTTCAACCCTAACTCTTCTCTGATTGGTTAGTACCCAAATGAGTCACATACCTAAATTTTCGTATTCCCCTATAACCCTGGGCCAAACAAAAATAGAAAAATAATCCTAAGTGTCAACCCTAACTTTCAACCCTAACTTTCAACCCTAACTTTCAACCCTAACTTTCAACCCTAACTCTTCTCTGATTGGTTAGTACCCAAATGAGTCACATACCTAAATTTTCGTATTCCCCTATAACCCTAACCCTAACCCTAACCCTAAATTTTCGTATTCCCCTATAACCCTAACCCTAACCCTAACCCTAACTTTCAACCCTAACTTTCAACCCTAACTTTCAACCCTAACTTTCAACCCTAACTTTCAACCCTAACTCTTCTCTGATTGGTTAGTACCCAAATGAGTCACATACCTAAATTTTCGTATTCCCCTATAACCCTGGGCCAAACAAAAATAGAAAAATAATCCTAAGTGTCAACCCTAACTTTCAACCCTAACTTTCAACCCTAACTTTCAACCCTAACTTTCAACCCTAACTCTTCTCTGATTGGTTAGTACCCAAATGAGTCACATACCTAAATTTTCGTATTCCCCTATAACCCTAACCCTAACCCTAACCCTAAATTTTCGTATTCCCCTATAACCCTAACCCTAACCCTAACCCTAACTTTCAACCCTAACTTTCAACCCTAACTTTCAACCCTAACTTTCAACCCTAACTTTCAACCCTAACTCTTCTCTGATTGGTTAGTACCCAAATGAGTCACATACCTAAATTTTCGTATTCCCCTATAACCCTGGGCCAAACAAAAATAGAAAAATAATCCTAAGTGTCAACCCTAACTTTCAACCCTAACTTTAAACCCTAACTTTCAACCCTAACTTTCAACCCTAACTCTTCTCTGATTGGTTAGTACCCAAATGAGTCACATACATAAATTTTCGTATTCCCCTATAACCCTAACCCTAACCCTAACCCTAACCCTAAATTTTCGTATTCCCCTATAACCCTAACCCTAACCCTAACTTTCAACCCTAACTTTCAACCCTAACTTTCAACCCTAACTTTCAACCCTAACTTTCAACCCTAACTTTCAACCCTAACTCTTCTCTGATTGGTTAGTACCCAAATGAGTCACATACCTAAATTTTCGTATTCCCCTATAACCCTGGGCCAAACAAAAATAGAAAAATAATCCTAAGTGTCAACCCTAACTTTCAACCCTAACTTTCAACCCTAACTCTTCTCTGATTGGTTAGTACCCAAATGAGTCACATACCTAAATTTTCGTATTCCCCTATAACCCTGGGCCAAACAAAAATAGAAAAATAATCCTAAGTGTCAACCCTAACTTTCAACCCTAACTTTCAACCCTAACTTTCAACCCTAACTTTCAACCCTAACTTTCAACCCTAACTCTTCTCTGATTGGTTAGTACCCAAATGAGTCACATACCTAAATTTTCGTATTCCCCTATAACCCTGGGCCAAACAAAAATAGAAAAATAATCCTAAGTGTCAACCCTAACTTTCAACCCTAACTTTCAACCCTAACTTTCAACCCTAACTCTTCTCTGATTGGTTAGTACCCAAATGAGTCACATACCTAAATTTTCGTATTCCCCTATAACCCTGGGCCAAACAAAAATAGAAAAATAATCCTAAGTGTCAACCCTAACTTTCAACCCTAACTTTCAACCCTAACTTTCAACCCTAACTCTTCTCTGATTGGTTAGTACCCAAATGAGTCACATACCTAAATTTTCGTATTCCCCTATAACCCTGGGCCAAACAAAAATAGAAAAATAATCCTAAGTGTCAACCCTAACTTTCAACCCTAACTTTCAACCCTAACTTTCAACCCTAACTTTCAACCCTAACTTTCAACCCTAACTTTCAACCCTAACTCTTCTCTGATTGGTTAGTACCCAAATGAGTCACATTCCTAAATTTTCGTATTCCCCTATAACCCTGGGCCAAACAAAAATAGAAAAATAATCCTAAGTGTCAACCCTAACTTTCAACCCTTATTTTCAACCCTAACTTTCAACCCTAACTCTTCTCTGATTGGTTAGTACCCAAATGAGTCACATACCTAAATTTTCGTATTCCCCTATAACCCTAACCCTAACCCTAACCCTAACCCTAACCCTAACCCTAACCCTAACCCTAACCCTAACCCTAACCCTAACCCTAACCCTAACCCTAACCCTAACCCTAACCCTAACCCTAAATTTTCGTATTCCCCTATAACCCTGGGCCAAACAAAAATAGAAAAATAATCCTAAGTGTCAACCCTAACTTTCAACCCTAACTTTCAACCCTAACTTTCAACCCTAACTCTTCTCTGATTGGTTAGTACCCAAATGAGTCACATACCTAAATTTTCGTATTCCCCTATAACCCTGGGCCAAACAAAAATAGAAAAATAATCCTAAGTGTCAACCCTAACTTTCAACCCTAACTTTCAACCCTAACTTTCAACCCTAACTTTCAACCCTAACTTTCAACCCTAACTCTTCTCTGATTGGTTAGTACCCAAATGAGTCACATACCTAAATTTTCGTATTCCCCTATAACCCTGGGCCAAACAAAAATAGAAAAATAATCCTAAGTGTCAACCCTAACTTTCAACCCTAACTTTCAACCCTAACTTTCAACCCTAACTTTCAACCCTAACTTTCAACCCTAACTCTTCTCTGATTGGTTAGTACCCAAATGAGTCACATACCTAAATTTTCGTATTCCCCTATAACCCTGGGCCAAACAAAAATAGAAAAATAATCCTAAGTGTCAACCCTAACTTTCAACCCTAACTTTCAACCCTAACTTTCAACCCTAACTTTCAACCCTAACTCTTCTCTGATTGGTTAGTACCCAAATGAGTCACATACCTAAATTTTCGTATTCCCCTATAACCCTGGGCCAAACAAAAATAGAAAAATAATCCTAAGTGTCAACCCTAACTTTCAACCCTAACTTTCAACCCTAACTTTCAACCCTAACTCTTCTCTGATTGGTTAGTACCCAAATGAGTCACATACCTAAATTTTCGTATTCCCCTATAACCCTAACCCTAACCCTAACCCTAACCCTAACCCTAACCCTAACCCTAACCCTAACCCTAACCCTAACCCTAACCCTAACCCTAACCCTAACCCTAACCCTAACCCTAACCCAAAAATAGAAAAATAATCCTAAGTGTCAACCCTAACTTTCAACCCTAACTTTCAACCCTAACTTTCAACCCTAACTCTTCTCTGATTGGTTAGAACCCAAATGAGTCACATACCTAAATTTTCGTATTCCCCTATAACCCTGGGCCAAACAAAAATAGAAAAATAATCCTAAGTGTCAACCCTAACTTTCAACCCTAACTTTCAACCCTAACTTTCAACCCTAACTTTCAACCCTAACTTTCAACCCTAACTTTCAACCCTAACTTTCAACCCTAACTCTTCTCTGATTGGTTAGTACCCAAATGAGTCACATACCTAAATTTTCGTATTCCCCTATAACCCTGGGCCAAACAAAAATAGAAAAATAATCCTAAGTGTCAACCCTAACTTTCAACCCTAACTTTCAACCCTAACTTTCAACCCTAACTTTCAACCCTAACTTTCAACCCTAACTCTTCTCTGATTGGTTAGTACCCAAATGAGTCACATACCTAAATTTTCGTATTCCCCTATAACCCTGGGCCAAACAAAAATAGAAAAATAATCCTAAGTGTCAACCCTAACTTTCAACCCTAACTTTCAACCCTAACTTTCAACCCTAACTTTCAACCCTAACTCTTCTCTGATTGGTTAGTACCCAAATGAGTCACATACCTAAATTTTCGTATTCCCCTATAACCCTGGGCCAAACAAAAATAGAAAAATAATCCTAAGTGTCAACCCTAACTTTCAACCCTAACTTTCAACCCTAACTTTCAACCCTAACTTTCAACCCTAACTTTCAACCCTAACTCTTCTCTGATTGGTTAGTACCCAAATGAGTCACATACCTAAATTTTCGTATTCCCCTATAACCCTGGGCCAAACAAAAATAGAAAAATAATCCTAAGTGTCAACCCTAACTTTCAACCCTAACTTTCAACCCTAACTTTCAACCCTAACTTTCAACCCTAACTTTCAACCCTAACTCTTCTCTGATTGGTTAGTACCCAAATGAGTCACATACCTAAATTTTCGTATTCCCCTATAACCCTGGGCCAAACAAAAATAGAAAAATAATCCTAAGTGTCAACCCTAACTTTCAACCCTAACTTTCAACCTTAACTTTCAACCCTAACTCTTCTCTGATTGGTTAGTACCCAAATGAGTCACATACCTAAATTTTCGTATTCCCCTATAACCCTGGGCCAAACAAAAATAGAAAAATAATCCTAAGTGTCAACCCTAACTTTCAACCCTAACTTTCAACCCTAACTTTCAACCCTAACTTTCAACCCTAACTTTCAACCCTAACTCTTCTCTGATTGGTTAGTACCCAAATGAGTCACATACCTAAATTTTCGTATTCCCCTATAACCCTGGGCCAAACAAAAATAGAAAAATAATCCTAAGTGTCAACCCTAACTTTCAACCCTAACTTTCAACCCTAACTTTCAACCCTAACTCTTCTCTGATTGGTTAGTACCCAAATGAGTCACATACCTAAATTTTCGTATTCCCCTATAACCCTGGGCCAAACAAAAATAGAAAAATAATCCTAACTGTCAACCCTAACTTTCAACCCTAACTTTCAACCCTAACTTTCAACCCTAACTTTCAACCCTAACTCTTCTCTGATTGGTTAGTACCCAAATGAGTCACATACCTAAATTTTCGTATTCCCCTATAACCCTAACCCTAACCCTAACCCTAACCCTAACCCTAACCCTAACCCTAACCCTAACCCTAACCCTAACCCTAACCCTAAACAAAAATAGAAAAATAATCCTAAGTGTCAACCCTAACTTTCAACCCTAACTTTCAACCCTAACTTTCAACCCTAACTTTCAACCCTAACTCTTCTCTGATTGGTTAGTACCCAAATGAGTCACATACCTAAATTTTCGTATTCCCCTATAACCCTGGGCCAAACAAAAATAGAAAAATAATCCTAAGTGTCAACCCTAACTTTCAACCCTAACTTTCAACCTTAACTTTCAACCCTAACTCTTCTCTGATTGGTTAGTACCCAAATGAGTCACATACCTAAATTTTCGTATTCCCCTATAACCCTGGGCCAAACAAAAATAGAAAAATAATCCTAAGTGTCAACCCTAACTTTCAACCCTAACTTTCAACCCTAACTTTCAACCCTAACTCTTCTCTGATTGGTTAGTACCCAAATGAGTCACATACCTAAATTTTCGTATTCCCCTATAACCCTGGGCCAAACAAAAATAGAAAAATAATCCTAACTTTCAACCCTAACTTTCAACCCTAACTTTCAACCCTAACTTTCAACCCTAACTTTCAACCCTAACTCTTCTCTGATTGGTTAGTACCCAAATGAGTCACATACCTAAATTTTCGTATTCCCCTATAACCCTGGGCCAAACAAAAATAGACAAATAACCCTAACTTTCAACCCTAACTTTCAACCCTAAATTTCAACCCTAACTTTCAACCCTAACTTTCAACCCTAACTTTCAACCCTAACTCTTCTCTGATTGGTTAGTACCCAAATGAGTCACATACCTAAATTTTCGTATTCCCCTATAACCCTGGGCCAAACAAAAATAGAAAAATAATCCTAAGTGTCAACCCTAACTTTCAACCCTAACTTTCAACCCTAACTTTCAACCCTAACTTTCAACCCTAACTTTCAACCCTAACTTTCAACCCTAACTTTCAACCCTAACTTTCAACCCTAACTCTTCTCTGATTGGTTAGTACCCAAATGAGTCACATACCTAAATTTTCGTATTCCCCTTTAACCCTGGGCCAAACAAAAATAGAAAAATAATCCTAAGTGTCAACCCTAACTTTCAACCCTAACTTTCAACCCTAACTTTCAACCCTAACTTTCAACCCTAACTCTTCTCTGATTGGTTAGTACCCAAATGAGTCACATACCTAAATTTTCGTATTCCCCTATAACCCTGGGCCAAACAAAAATAGAAAAATAATCCTAACTTTCAACCCTAACTTTCAACCCTAACTTTCAACCCTAACTTTCAACCCTAACTCTTCTCTGATTGGTTAGTACCCAAATGAGTCACATACCTAAATTTTCGTATTCCCCTATAACCCTGGGCCAAACAAAAATAGAAAAATAATCCTAAGTGTCAACCCTAACTTTCAACCCTAACTTTCAACCCTAACTTTCAACCCTAACTTTCAACCCTAACTCTTCTCTGATTGGTTAGTACCCAAATGAGTCACATACCTAAATTTTCGTATTCCCCTATCACCCTGGGCCAAACAAAAATAGAAAAATAATCCTAAGTGTCAACCCTAACTTTCAACCCTAACTTTCAACCCTAACTTTCAACCCTAACTCTTCTCTGATTGGTTAGAACCCAAATGAGTCACATACCTAAATTTTCGTATTCCCCTATAACCCTGGGCCAAACAAAAATAGAAAAATAATCCTAAGTGTCAACCCTAACTTTCAACCCTAACTTTCAACCCTAACTTTCAACCCTAACTTTCAACCCTAACTTTCAACCCTAACTCTTCTCTGATTGGTTAGTACCCAAATGAGTCACATACCTAAATTTTCGTATTCCCCTATAACCCTGGGCCAAACAAAAATAGAAAAATAATCCTAAGTGTCAACCCTAACTTTCAACCCTAACTTTCAACCCTAACTCTTCTCTGATTGGTTAGTACCCAAATGAGTCACATACCTAAATTTTCGTATTCCCCTATAACCCTAACCCTAACCCTAACCCTAACCCTAACTTTCAACCCTAACTTTCAACCCTAACTTTCAACCCTAACTTTCAACCCTAACTCTTCTCTGATTGGTTAGTACCCAAATGAGTCACATACCTAAATTTTCGTATTCCCCTATAACCCTGGGCCAAACAAAAATAGAAAAATAATCCTAAGTGTCAACCCTAACTTTCAACCCTAACTTTCAACCCTAACTTTCAACCCTAACTTTCAACCCTTACTTTCAACCCTAACTCTTCTCTGATTGGTTTGTACCCAAATGAGTCACATACCTAAATTTTCGTATAACCCTAACCCTAACCCTAACCCTAACCCTAACCCTAACCCTATGTCACTTATGTGACCCGCATGGCTTTGTATGGGTTACACTGGGTGGAGGGCTCTGAGGCCAAGACTTACCAACGCCTGCTGGACCTCATCTTTCAGGAGCAGCTCATGCAGCAGTGCCCGCCGGCGGTGAGGGCTTTTGTGTATGATAAAAAGCCCAAGACCTACACCGAGGCGGCGAGGATGGCAGATGACTATGTGGTCAGCCGGTCCCAGATGACCGCCAAGGTACCAGCCAAAGCGGTAACCCCACCGGCGCCGGCCAAGAAAGCTGTGAGTACCCCCCAGTGGACCCAAAAGCCGCCTGCGGGCAGCGGGTCACAGAAGGCGGGAGAGCTCCGGCATGAGCGCTGGTGCTACAATTGCAACAGCACTGGTCACATCAGACCAGATTGCCCGGAACCCCTGCGTTCCAACGGACCCTATCGAGGGCAACGCACCCCAGCTGCAAAGCCGGTAGCCCGCGTGCGGGTGGCTTCCACCAAAGAACCAGGACCGGTCATGGAAACAACTCCCAGCGAGACGTCCCATGTCACCCCTACCCCGGTTTCTTCAGTGCCTACAGCCAGGAGCGGAGGACATCACAGCGCAGACCTGCAGCAGACGGACGGCAGGAGCAAGCATCTCACCCCGGTCACAGTCGGTGACCGGCAAGCAGTTGGCTTACTTGATTCAGGAGCTGCAGTGACCCTGGTCCGACCTGATATGATCCGGCCAGAGGAATTGATCCCAGGCCCTGGGATACAGATCACTGTGGCTGACGGAGAGCCACGTTTCCTGCAGGTGGCCCGCATTTTTTTGGATTGGGGGGTGGGCAAGGGTGTGCGGGAGGTGGGGGTTTTACCAGGTTTGGATGCTGAAATTCTTTTGGGCAATGACCTGGGACCGATGACCTGCACCTACGACCGTGTGCCCCAGCCCGCTGCAGTGGCGGCGGTTACCCGGAGCCAGACCGCAGCAATGTCGGCGGTGGCCACCCCAGTCCCCCAGCCTTTGGGACCAACGTTAGCGGAGGGCACAGAGGAGCCCAGGGAGGTAAGCCAGGATCAGTTGCAACCACAGGCTGACTTACTGTTCCCCCTTACCGTGTCCCCTTCCCCTGACAATGACATGACTGGGGGGGGGGTAGATTTAGGAGCCCAGTTTAGGGAGGCAGTGAAGGCAGACCCTACCCTGGCCGGCGTGAGACTTCGGGCGTCCGAATCTCAGGCAGGGGAGGGCACTGAGCGCTGCCTATGGCATAAGGGACTCCTATACAGAGAAGAAGGGAACCCGAGAATAGAGAAGGGATTGACCGGTAAGCGACAGCTAGTAGTACCCCAGGGGTACCGACAGCAATTGTTACGGGTAGCTCACTCTATTCCGTTAGCGGGACATCAGGGGGTCACCAGAACGCGAGCCCGGTTATTGCAGCGTTATTTCTGGCCGGGGGCATCCAGGGATGCGGCTGATTTCTGCCGCTCCTGTGATGCCTGCCAGCGAGTAGGTAAGGCGGGCGACCGTGTGAAGGCACCCCTGAGACCCCTACCGATAATAGGGGAACCCTTCCAGAAGGTAGCGATGGACCTGATAGGACCCCTCATGATTCCTAGCAGGTCAGGGAAGTGCTACATCCTCACGGTGGTGGATTTTGCCACCCGGTACCCTGAGGCGGTAGCGCTGGGCACCATAAGTGCCAAGACAGTGGCAGCAGCTTTGCTGAACATTTTTGCTAGGGTAGGTTTCCCTAGTGAGATCCTAACTGATCAGGGGTCGCAGTTCATGAGTGAACTGTTACATTGTCTCTGGGATGCCTGCGGTGTACAGCACCAGCGCACTTCCCCTTACCATCCCCAAACAAACGGATTATGTGAGAGGTTTAATGGTACCCTGAAGCAGATGCTTCGGACCTTTATAGAGGTGGAGGGGAAAGACTGGGAGATTCACCTGCAGCACTTGCTGTTTGCATACCGAGAGGTACCGCAAGAATCTACAGGCTTCTCCCCCTTCGAGCTACTATATGGCCGCAGGGTACGTGGACCTCTGGACCTCTTCCGTGAGGGATGGGAGGGGGAGACTACTGCTACTGATGCTTCAGTGATCCAGTATGTAGTAGATCTCAGAGACCGGTTAGAGATGCTTATGGGGGTGGCCCAGGACCACCTCAGGGCTGCTCAGACCAAGCAGAAGCAATGGTATGACCAGCAGGCCGTAGCAGAGAATTCATCCCAGGACAGCAGGTGCTTGTTCTCAAACCCACTCGGGAGAACAAGCTGATGGCTGCCTGGTCGGGACCGTACCCGGTTATCCGAAAGGTGAATGAGTGCAACTATGTTGTACAGGTAGCGCCTGAGAGGCACAAGACATATCACATTAATATGTTAAAGGAATACAGAGCACCGAGTATGGGAGCAGTAATGGCCATTTGTAGCCCACTGCTGGAGGATCCGGCGAGCAATGCTCTGCCTGATCTCCTAGGGGAGGCAAAGCAAGGAAACACTGTTGAGCAGGTAGAGATCGGGGCACAGTTGAGTGCTAGGCAGAAGGGAGAAGCCAGGGACATGCTAGCTCAGTATAGCGCCCTCTTCACTGACATGCCAGGGACCACACATCTCACCAAACACCCAGTACACACAGGGGACCTGCAGCCTCTGCATAAGCACGCTTATAGAGTGTCAGCAGAGGTCAAGACAAGTATGGAGAGAGAGATTGAGGAGATGCTGACCCTAGGGGTAATTACTCCGTCCCAGAGCCCTTGGGCAAGTCCAGTAGTCCTAGTGCCTAAGAAGGACAAAACCACCCGGTTTTGTGTGGACTACCGGTTGCTCAACGCTGGGACGGTGTCAGATGCTTACCCCATGCCCCGCATGGATGAGTTACTAGATGAACTCGCGGGGGCAAAGTATCTGACCACCATGGATCTGAGCAAAGGCTACTGGCAGATTCCCCTGACCCTGGAGGCTAGGGAGAAGTCAGCATTCTTCACTCCAAGTGGCCTCTATGAGTTTTTGGTGATGCCATTTGGGATGAAGAATGCCCCGGCTACCTTCCAACGCCTGGTCAATAGGTTACTGGAAGGGATGCAGAGCTATGCCAGGGCTTACTTAGATGACATTGCTGTCTTTAGTAATTCCTGGGAATCCCACATAGGACATGTAGCTGCGGTGCTGGATAGAATCAGGGAGGCTGGGCTTACCTTAAAACCCACTAAGTGTATGGTAGGTATGGCAGAAGTCCTGTACTTAGGGCACAGGGTGGGTGGAGGGCATTTCAAGCCAGAGCCAGCCAAGGTAGAAGCCATAGTTCAGTGGCCTGTTCCAAAAACCAAGAAACAGGTCATGGCCTTTTTGGGCACCGCAGGGTACTACAGGAAATTTGTCCCACAGTACAGCGCCGTGGCCAAACCCCTGACTGATCTGACTAAGAAGCAACTGCCTGTGCTTATTACCTGGTCTCCTGCTGTGAAACTGCTTTCCAGGCACTGAAAGCTGCGCTTGCTGAGGCCCCCATCCTGGCTGCCCCAGATTATACCAAGCATTTTCTTATTCAGACTGATGCCTCAGACTTTGGTGTGGGGGCTGTGTTGAGCCAGGTGGGGGACGACGGCAAAGAGCACCCTGTGGTGTATCTCAGTCGCAAACTGCTCCCCAGGGAGGTGGCATATGCCACCATTGAAAAGGAGTGCTTGGCCATTGTGTGGGCACTCAAAAAGCTCCAGCCCTATGTCTATGGGAGCGCTTTCACGGTCATTACCGACCACAATCCCCTGAGCTGGCTACAGAGGGTATCAGGGGAAAATGCCAAACTGCTGAGATGGAGCTTGGCTTTGCAAGAATTTGAATTCACCATTCAGCACAAAAAGGGTAGTGAAAACAGCAATGCTGATGGACTTTCACGCCAGGACTATCCCTCTGAGACTGAATTCATTAATGGTGCCAGCAGTGCCCCACTCCCCGTCAGGGCCAGTGGGCCACAGGACACGCATTAAGAAGGGGAGGTGTAGAGGGAGAGAGGGGGTGGCCCGGTATTAAAGGGGTTGCACCCCATTTGGCCACCCCTGACCGCACCAGGGAGACAAGGGGTTAACTGGGCTGAGGTCCAGAAATGTGATGTAACCCTTGTTATGACATGTAAATGTATTTTCCCCTGTTCCATTGTAATGTCTGGTTACTCAGTGTTTGCATCACACACACACTAGAATCCATCCGGGAGCACAAGGGTTAATAATTCTTTAATGATTATAGCTCTTTGTGTAAGTTTCCCGCCTTTTCGGGCACCATTTTGCAGGTCCCCATTGGCCGCCATTAGGGCTCAATGCATTTCAATAGGAATTTGTGCTGTTTTCGTCCTGTTTCCTGTAGTGACCAGCAGGTGGCGTCCGAGAGGGAGAGCGGCGGTTTCCCATTGAAAGTCAATGGGCTCATTGACTTCAATGGAGATGCCTCGAGGTAACCTAGTTGGCTGCCGTCCAGACCGCAAAGCGGATACAATGTCCTTCAAAAGAGCTAAAATCACTGGGTCAAGTTCAACGTCAATTAGCGGGGAAATAAACTGTTTTAGGGCACCTAGGGATAAAATTCTTTTTGCCCCTAGTTCCTAAGCGTCCCCCCACTCGACCACCACCGGGTCCCCGAATCCTGGACCCCCGATAAGGGTCGAACCAGATAGAGCGGGTCGCGCCATAGGCTTTGCCGGCGGCGGCAGAAACGGCTCAGAAAAATGACTAAGTGAGAAATGCTGAATTTTAGGAATCCATATCTCCGGTTCCGGAGGGTTCAGCGGATCAGGGTTTGGGGTATCTGTAGCCACTGCTCCGGCATCGCTGCAGAACCATCCTTGACCCGCTTGGACCAACCCGACGGAGTATGGACCCCCTTGAAGTTCGGGACTTTTCCCATAAACTTCAATGGCAGAAAACCCCCATTGACTTCAATGGCGGCGATTTACCATTGAAAGTCTATGGCGGAGCTGCCCGTTGTTTTCAATGGGGATTTAGTGAAAAGCTGAGATTTCTTTTTCAATGGAGATTTTTGTATTAAAATGATTTAATGTGCATTGGTGTAACTTCGGTTTCTTAGGTCGTAGCAAGTCGCTTTTTGGACCATATGGTGTCCCAGTTCTGGCAATGCGAACTGGGAAGTTTGGACCTGCTAAACCTAACGGAACCGGATATTTTAATACGTTTATGTTTTATGCTTAATAGTGTATCTTAAGGTATGGACAAAGACCCAGAAGAGATTCTTTTGGGCCATAAGGTAGCAGATGGCCCTGGTGACGCCGCTATGTCTAGGATTTAAGTGCTGTTCAAAGAGTTTTATCACCCTCACTGTTTATCCGAAGCCCAAACCAGGGCAGGTCTTAAGTGTTCCAGTTAACACCTTTCAACAAAGGTTTTCCTGCCAGAACTCCAAATGGTAGACTGTCTGGCATTCCTGACGTAAATGTGGGGCTTCAGAAATGAGACCCCCAGAGTTCTACTGCGCATGTGCCAACTAGCAGGGGGGCATGGGTCAGAATGCTTTCCCACGTTAGTGAGTGGCTGGAGGTAATTGTAAACCAATCCCCTGTGCTTAAGGTTAAGAATAGAAGGAGAATGGTTTATAAACTGCTGTCCACCCATATATCCTTTGTCTTCGTTTGCTGATATGGTTACCTGATATCACCTGAATGATTTCCTCACTGCTGAAAGAAATGCTACATCATACTTCTCATTCCCCAACCCTTAAGTAAGTGTACTTCTTGTTCGTTACTGTATTATCTGTTGTGTTCACCTATATTCTAAGGAATAAATACAATTTATTATATCTTAAGCCTCGTTCAGTTCAAACCCAATTATTTTTGTGTAATATTAATAAGCCTGTGGAAGCTATCGTCACAAGGAGGTATTATAGTGTGTATTGTGGGGAGAATTAGTGTGTGTGTTGTTTGGGAGTGATATTCGGGAGGATTGTGTGTGCAGAAGGAAGAATGAGTGAGGGGGGAGTAAGGGAGCAGGATTGAATGAGAGGGGGTCATTGAGTGATAGCGGGGAGGGGAGGGAAGAGTGAGGAGAGTGGGTGTAGGAGGGAGCAGTGCAAGAGACCGTCGGGGGCAGAATACATGGTGAGAAGGGAGGCTGCCTAGAAGCATAAAAATCTACTTCACCACTGTTCTGTACTCTCTTCAATACTCTGTGTTACAGATCTCTCTGGCAAGAAATGGGGTCCAATGGCAAAGACTGCTCTAAATAAGATAGTATAAATGAACACAGAGAGAAATTCCAAAGAGTAACCCAAGAAAATACAAGTGAAATCTAATCGTAAGGTAATTAGTCCCATTAAGTGAAATACATAAAGGAATAGTCCATAAAAAAGCACAAAGGAAAAAAATAGGAGTACTTTATTGTGATGTTACATTTCAGAGAATATAAAATTATAGGAAAACAATTCCACTTTGTTCAGAAAACCAGAAAGTCTTGGTCCCAGGTGGACTGAATTTTTATTGCAAATAAGTTCCTTAATACACAAGTAAAGAATATAGTTACTTATTCTATTCTCTACTGTAAGACGTGCCACATTGCCCAATATTTGGGTACAGTGCCCAGATTGTGACCATGCACTACAGAGGTGAGATTCCCCCAACTCCAATTTGCTACACACTCCAAGAGAGATTATTGTGATCAGAGGTGGAATGAGAGGGGTGAGAAGGGTCGCTGCCCAGGGAGTAGCCTGACAGGGGGTACAGAAATCTCTTTTGGTGCATATATTGCGGAGCTGCATTGATTGACTTGTCAATCAGCTCTGCTGCCTATCCCATTGACATCATGATCCGGCACTGTGATCAGCTGCAGCGCTGACCCAGGTGTGTTAGTGCAGCACTTTACAGGGAGGGAACAGAGGTTGTGGATGACAGATGCTGGGGATAGGCCATGAGTACGGGCCAGAGTAAGGTGGAGACTTTCTGTACTCTGCATACAGGACACTGCATGCATGACAGTGTCTGTGTGTGTGTGTGTGTGTGTGTATTCCAAGTGTCAGTGTGCATAAGTAAGTGTGCTCTGTAAGTATGCCTGTGTGGCAGGTATAGGGGGGTGGTTCAGCTGGAGGAACTTATCCAGGCACAAAAGCACATAGATGCCCCAGATTATACCACCCCAAATGCTGATAATATCCTGCTGCACTTTACAGAAGATGATGCAGATGTCAGTGGGTGGTGGGTTCATTAAATCCATCCATCATATCATAGCCACACTGTGCATATGATGTACTGAATCAATCACAGGAAGACATCTCCATGGTAGGGGTAGAAGTTAACAGAATATGTCCAGCACTGTGGTGTGTAGCCCATAAATAATAATTGTGCACATTACAGAACATACTTGCAACTGCAAGATCATTTTGCTGCTTGTAGTGTTTGCTCTTGTCCTGTGCAGTGTTGTCGTAGATCCGTCTCTTCAGTGTTCACTGCAATAAAAGTAAGACATTGCATTAATATTACAGAAGTTTGGGAGCTGAAATCCCACTATGCTGCAGACATTTTCCCTTTGCATAAGATTCTTGTGATTATATCTCAATGATGATCAATAACAACTACATCATAACACAGCCGCTCAATACAAAATATGTATTTGCTATCAATGGTCATGGAGGCCAAACGTCACACAATGTACAGATATACTGCTGCGGCCGAGTTTATTCGAGCATTTGCCCGTTCTTGGCCGCAGCAGTAACCTGGCGCGCGCCGGAGGGTGCCGGGCGCACGCCGAAGCAGCGGAGGAGCGCCCTCCGATCGGGGCTTTCTCCCTTCCGCTGCCGGGTCCGTCGGGTCCCCCGGAACCCCCTGCCGCTGTCCCCCACATCGCGGGACACCAGTGCTCCCTCGGGGAGCCCTGGACGCGCGTGCAGGGGGCGCAGGCACCCGATGACGCGTGACCGTGCATCGGTGATGCGCGGCACGCTGAGGGAGTGCGGCTAGCACGCCGGGGCATCCCCCGGCTTGCGGTGCTAGCCGTGCTTCAATAAAACGTGTCGGTAGTGTAGCAAGGATTATTTCTTCCTCTGGTGCATTATGATGGGATGTGTTGTAAGATTCTGCATTATTAGCATCACTGAATCTTTTGGAAACTGAGTAATATTCTATGTTTTAATGCAATATTATGGATGATCAGCCGGTAAAATAAAGCTTACTGTATCTGTAGCCATGCTCTACCCATGATGTGCTGAATCAATGACTGCAGAGTGATTCAGAGTGGTAAACATGACTGGAACTCATCTCTGAATAGAGGACAGAACAGCAGTGCAGAGTAGGAGGTGAATGTATCTCAAATGGAAGACTTAGTAGCTGTGTGGGGAGTAGACAGTACAGACTGATCAAATAAATAGTTAAAGGAGTATCTTCAACATTACTTGGCTTTGTTATCAACATTGAAGTTTCTCTTGTTTTTTCTGTTCTTTAAATCACTACTACTGATGCCATGTGTAACCTGTACTGAGAGATATACTCTACTGGCCTAGATGAAACCATATGATGCAAACAGGATTCATCCCACTCCAGATTCATATGATTGCACCACTTCAACCTTTAATAAAACACATAGAACTACAGCAGTGCGCTACTGCACATGTTCTTGTTATGAATGGTAGTAGATGTGGTCCTTGGGTCAATACTTCATACAGCAGCCACACTCTACTCATGATGTATTGAATCAACAAAAACCTGCATGGTACAGATCACAGGAAGGGTAGAGTAGAGGGGAATATGTCCAATGCGAAACCCTTAGCAGCTGGATTGTGTGGAGTCAACAAAACGACAAATACTAAATGAGAAATATACACATTGCTTATCTGTCTCTGTGTAGTCATTTTCCTCCTCTTCAACTGTCTTTCAAAATTTCTCTTCTGACAGAAAAGAAACACATGGCTTCAATATTCACTGTTCTTCCCTCCTGAAATAAAAGTTAAGCATTGCATGGTTATGATCATACATACAATGAACCTTGCGCCAAACCATGTGATCCAAAGTAAATCCACCTCCCTCCCATAGCTGTGTTCCTTCTAGAGCTTCTACCACACAAGTCATTAATGTTCGTGACACTGTACTGCAGTCACAGTCTGCACACAAAGTACTGAATCAATTACATCACACTGAAAAGGCAGTCTACATGATGCAATAGTTAACCATAATAACTCTGTCATGCAAATGACAGGAAAACCTATATGTATATCATTAGGGGAGAGGGGAAAAATAATTAAAAAATAAGTGCGAAAAATAAAAACAGATTATAGGAAAGTAAATCCTTGCCCTGGGAACTTTACAATCTAATAGAAATGTTAGAAGACTTAAAGAGAGGCAGCAGTTGGGGGAAGAAGTGCAGTAGATGACAATGCTTGTCCTTAATGGTGGGTACAATTAGTAGAAAGCACATCTTGGGAACAATAGTTGTTAGCAGTGACTGTGGGTGTGGGACAGTAGCCACGAGTCAAAGTTTTTTAAATGCTTGATTTAAGTCGTGAATTTTAAGATTGGTCTTACATGTGGGTGGAAGAGGTTATGTTGGCATATACTGAGTGTGAGGAAGTTTCACATGTACGGTGCAGTGATGGAAAATGGTTTCAGGCAAGTGAGAGAACAGTAGAGGTGAAAGAAGTTTACAGGAGACAGTTATGGTTATAGTGCAAGAGACAAGCAAGGGCATAACGAGAGATCAAAGATGATATGCAAGAAGGAGCAGATTAATGGAGAGCCTTAACAAAAAGGTAAGGAGGAGAACTTTGTAGGTGATACAAAAACTTGATGGGATGCCAGGACAGGGATTTAAGGAGATGAGCAGAGACTGTTGTGGGAGAAAGTGAGATAATTCAAGCAGCAGAGTTTTGCATAGGAGAAAGTTGTGAAGCATGGAGGCCTGTTAGTAGTATGTTAAAATAACCTATAGGATAACAGTATACATTGGAGTTTTAGCAGTAGGTTGAGAGGGGAAAGGGAAGATCTTGGCAATATTACAGAGAAAGAGGCAACACATTTTACCCATAGCCGTGCATGTGAATGGAGATGGAATTGAAGAGCCAAATGTTACTCCTATGCAACATGTTTGATGACAAGATAGATGGTAGTACTGTTTACTGTGATGGAGAAAGGGGATAATATGAGCCCAGTGTTAGACATTAAGTTTAAGGCAGTGGAGTGCCATCCATGAGCATATAGCCAGGAGACAACCCAAGAGTAGGGACTGGATTGCAGGAGTGAGAACAGGGGTGGATAGATTTGTGTGTGTATCATCCGCATAGAGATTATATCTAAGGCCAAAAGCATTGATGAAGTCACCAAATGATAGTATGTAGAGAGAAAGAGAGATCTCAGAACAGAGCCCTGATGTATACCCACAGACAGATCAATAGAAGACGAAGACATGTTAGCAACAGAGATGGAGAATGTGTGACAGGAAAGTTATGATGAAAACCAGGATAGAACTTTGTTACTGATACCAAGAGAGAGTTTAGAATATGAAGGAGGAGAGTGATTGAGAGCATCAAACGCAGCCGATAGATCAAGTAGGATTAGTAGGGAAAAACCTTGGGAATTAGCTTTAAGCACAGTCTGTAGAACGTGCTGTACGAAAGGCAGGTTGTAAAGGATCCAGGAGGGCATGTGATTTAAGAATGTTGACACTAGCAATTAGAAGGCAAACAGCATGAGGGATACAGAGCGGTAGTTAGTAAGGCACATAGGGTGTAGTTTGTTTCTGACAAAAGGGTGACCGCTACAGGCTTAAAGTAAGAGGGCAAAAATCCAGAGAATAGGGAGAAATTGAAGATGTGGGTGAGAGTGGGGACTAAGAGATGCAGTAAGGTGTGAGGGGATACGATCTAGAGGGCATGTGGTAGAGGGAGAATAGAAGATGATTAGCTTCCAGCTCTGTAAGAGAAGAAAAGGAGTCAAGTGCAGAAGGAGATTTGGGAAGAAGGAGAGAAGGGGGAAGGGACAGAAGGAATCTCCTTTTGGGTGGCATCCACCTTGCCTCTGAAGTAGTCAAATGCTTGAGGAGAAGTGAAGGAAGGATGGCAAGTGGGAGGAGAAGGTCAGTGGAGGGAGTCAAATACAGAGAAAAAAAACAGCGTAAATTAAATTTGAGTGTTGATGAGTGTGGAAAAAAGTAGTGTATTTAGCCCTAGAGAGCAGCTTTATACAGGACAGGAGACATTTTTACTGTAGAAAAATCAAACAAAGTGTGAGATTTCCTCCGTAGGTATTAAGAACAGCGAGTGGAAGTGTGATGAGTGTGTTTGGGAATTTAGCCAAAGGTGTGGGTTAGAGGGATGAGTGTGTCAGAGCCTATAGGGGGCATATAGATAGGAGGATAGCATTGTAAGAGTTAATAAGATTGTTAGTTTAAGCAGAAAGAAAGAGAGAGAAGAGAGAAGAGAGGTTAGAGTAGATGTCAGAGGAGAGTTTAATTAAGCAGAGGCAAATCAGTGGGACAGGTAAGATGCGGTGAGGGGAATGACTGATTGTGACTGATGAGAGCAGAAGAGGTTATGTACAACTAGAGCCTTGTTAGTAAGAGTGGACATTCCAGAGGGCACAGGAGAAGGGAAGAGAAAAGTAAGGAAAGGAATGTGGATTACATTAGATAGGTTAACACTCTTAGTAGGGAGGCCTGATGTGTATATGAGCCGGTCCAAGATTATAAGAGATATCCCCCAACATCAGCGAGCATAGAAGGAGACACAGAGATAGGTGTAGAGAGAGACAGAGATAGGGATATGTAGAGAGAGAAGGGCGTCAAGAGAATGAGACAGATAGGCGTAGAGAGAGGAGACATAGAGAGAGGGGGCTTTGAGAGGGGGGCGTAGAGAATGAGGGAAGGTGGAAGAGAATAGGATGTGCAGGAGTGCATTTCATTGAGCAGTGCAGAAATAGCTGCAATAGAGGTCTGTACAAATGGTGCTTTGTGTAGACACATGCAAAGGTAGGGGAAGGAAAGTGTATAGAACATGTGGATAAAAGCAGGAGTGTGGAAGTTAGAGAAATTAGAAAAGTTTTACAGAGGAGTGAGGAAACAGTAAACAGAAAGAACAAGAGAGAGGTTACATTGGGATGACGTGCTGTGGTAGAGAGAAATGCTAGGAGAGAGCCTCCAGATATTAGAGGACATGAATTGAGAGAGCAAATGTATAAATCAAAACCGGAGGGGGAGGTATAGCACGAAAGCTTGCACAGCAGTTGATGAAGATTATAGTCTTAAAGTTGCGTGTACCTGTCAGGGCACTCAAGAAGGTCAATGCTCACAAGTGCAGAGTTCATGAAGAAATGCTGAATCCAGTTCCCCTCCAATTTAATTTTAATATAACTTTTTCATTCTTCATTACTGCAAAAAGCAAACAAAACAAAACCACATTGCATTACTATTTTCAAAATGGATTGAATGACATATTCAACAGTAACTGTGTGATGCCAATATTGCCTTCTCACTCGTAGGCCAGTACGGTCAGGTACCCAGTACTGATAAAACAATAAGTGCCCGTACTAAGTACCAATATGAATTATAAGGAAATGTAAAATCTCCAGGTCTCTCTCCATCTCTGCAACAGATATATGGATAAGCCCATATTAAGGCATCACGTGACCGGAGCCGTCACTGACTGGGTATACGCAAAGATGCAGGGAGATGCAAAGAAAGGGAGGGAGAGAGACAGGGAGAAGATGGGAAACGGAGGGAGGCACGGATGGCAGGCCTCTCTCTTTCACTGGTGCATGCAAGGAGCTGGTCCCAACATCCACAAAGTGTGTGTGTATTATTGGTTGTGTTTTATGGCGGTAGGAGGATAGTGTGTATATTGTGTGTGTGTGGGAGTATTATATTGTGTGTAGGGTATTATAGTGTGTATATTATGTTGAGGTGCAGAGGAGAGTGTTAGATTGGGTATCTTGTGTTAGGGGGTATTGTGTATATTGTGTTTAAGACTATAATATTATTGGGGAGATTATTATTGAGGAGGTATTAAAGTGTGTATTGTGGGGAGTATTAGTGTATGTATTATTTGTGGGTGACAGATGCTGTGGGTAGGCCAAGAGTACGGGCCAGACTAAGGTGGAGACTTTCTGTACTCTGCATACAGGACTCTACATGCACTGCAGAGGTGAAATTCCCCCAACTCCAATTTGCTACACTCTCCAAGAGAGAATATTGTGATCAGAGGTGGAAGATGAGCAGGGTCACTGCCCAGGGAGTAGCCTGTCAGGGGGCATGGAAATCTCTTTTGGTGCGTATGTTGCCACGTGGCATTGATTGACCGGTCAATTAGCACTGCTTCCTATCACAGTGACATGATCCGGTGCTGTGATCGGTTGCAGCGCTGACCAAGGTGTGTTAGTGCAGCAATTTACAGGGAGGGAACAGAGGTTGTGGGTGACAGATGCTGGGGGTAGGCCAAGAGTACGGGCCAGAGCAAGGTGGAGATATTCTGTACTCTGCATGCCCATCCTGCATGCCCAGGACTCTGCATGCATGCCAGTGGCTGTGGGGTGTGTGTGTGTAGGTATGCCAAGTGTCAGTGTGCATAAGTAAGTGTGCTGTGTGTGTAAGTAAGTTTGCCTGTGTGGCAGGAGGTGTAGGGGGGTGGGGGGCGGGGGGCGGTTCAGCTGGAGGACTTTACCCAGCACAAAAGCACATAGATGCCTCTGATTATATCACCCCAAATGCTGATAATATCCTGTTGTAGATGCACTTTACAGAAGATGATACAGATGTCATCAGTGTTTGGTGGGTTCATTAAATCAATCCATCATATAATAGCCACACTATGCATATGATGTACTGAATCAGTAACACCAATCACAGGAAGACATCTCCATGGTAGGGGTAGTGTTGAAGTTAACAAAATATGTCCAGCACTGTGGTGTGGAGCCCATACATAATAATTGTGCACATTACCAGAACAACATATTGTCAACTGCATGATCATTTTGCTGCTTGTAGTGTATACTCTTGTCCTGTGCAGTGTTGTAGTAGATCCGTCTCTTCGGTGTTCACTGCAATAAAAGTAAGACATTGCATTAATATTACAGAAGTTTGGGGGCTGAAATCCCACTATGCTAATGACAGTTTCCCTTTGCATAAGATTCTTGTGATTATATCTCAATGATGATCAATAACAACTACATCATAACACAGCTGCTCTATACAGAATATGTATTTGCCATCAATGGTCATGGAGGCAATATGTCACACAATGTACATATATAGCAAGGATTATTTCTTCCTCTGGTGTATTATGATGGGAGGGTGAGATTCTGCATTATCAGCATCAGTAAATCTGTAGGAAACTGAGTGATATTCTATTTTTTAATGCAATATTAGGGTAAAATAAAGCTTGCTGTATCTATAGCCATGCTCTACCCATGATGTGCTGAATCAATGACTGCAGAGCGATTTAGAGTGGTAAACATGACTTGAACTCATCTCTGAATAGAGGGTAGCACAGTAGTGCAGAGTAGAAGGTGAATGTATCTCAAATGGAAACCCTTAGCAGCTGTGTGGGGAGTAGACAGTACAGACTGACCAAGTAAATAGTAAAAAGTAGTAACTTCAACATTACTTGGTTTTGTTCTCCACTCCTGTTTTTCTGTTCTTTAAATCACTAATACTGATGCCATATGTAACCTGTACTGAGAGTTATATACTCTACTGGCCTAGATCAAATTAAATGATGCAAACAGGATCCCTCCCACTCAAGATTCATATGATTGCACCACCTCAACCTTTCATAGCAATAACATAGAACTGCAGCAGTGCGCTACTGCACATGTTCTTGTTATGAATGGTAGTAGATGTGGTCCTTGGGTCAGTACTTCATACTGTAGCCACACTCTATTCATGATGTATTGAATCAACAAAAATCTGCATGGTACAGATCACAGGAAGGGGTGGAGTAGAGGTGAATATGTCCAATGCGAAACCCTTAGCAGCCGGATTTTTTGGAGTCAATAAAACGACAAATACTAAATGAGAAATATACACATTGCTTATCTGTCTCTGTGTAGTCATTTTCCTCCTCTTCAACTGTCCTTCAATTTTCTATTTTGCAAGAAAATGAACACATGGCTTCAATATTCACTTCTGTTCTGCAGTCTTTCCTCTTGAAATAAAAAAGTTAAGCATTGCATTATTATTATTATAATTATTATTGACGATACATACAATGAACCTTGCTCCAAACCATGTGATACAAAGCAAATCCACCTCCCTCCCACAGCTGTGCTCCTTCTAGAGCTTCTACCACACAAGTTATTCATGTCAGTGAAACTGTACTGCAGTCCCGGTCTGCACACAATCTACTGAATCAATGACATCACACTGTGTCACACAATGTCATGCTAACGACAGGAAACAATCTTTGTATATATCTTTGTATATATAATAATAATAATAATAATAATAATAAAAAAAATAAGACAGGACAGACACTCCTACATTGCAATCAATAGAAAATAACTGGGACAGGCACTTCAAGGATGCATACGGTCCCGGATAAACTGTAGCTACCTATACACGTGTGCCTTGTCTCTAGACTCTGCATATATCTCTATTTATATACCACCCATTGTGTACTCAGCGCTTTACAAGAGAGACCAAAAAGTACAGGAAATTATTATACAATAAGTTCAACAAACAAAAACAGACAATAGGAAAGTAAATCCCTGTCCTGGGTAGTTTACAATCTAAGAGAAATGTAAGGAGACTTACAGAGAGACAACAGGTGGGGGAACAAGTGCAGTAGATGACAATGCTTGTCCTTAATGGTGGGTACTTGTAGTATAAAGCACTTCTTGGGAACAATAGTTAGTGACTGAATGAGTGACAGTAGCAACGAGTAAAAGCTATTGAAATGCTTCATTTAAGTTGTGAATTTTAAGGTTGATCTTAAATGTGGGTGGAAGAGGGTATGTTGGCATATACTGAGTGTGTGTGAGTTTCACAGGTAAATTGATGGGAAAGGGTTTCAGGCAAGAGAGCGAGTGCGCAGTAGAGGTGTAAGAAGTATAATGGAGACAGCTATTAGTAGAGCTTAGGAGACGAGGAAGGGCATAACGAGACCAAAGATGATATGTAGGAAGGAGCAGATGAATAGAGAATAGTGTTGGACTGGGTCCTCAACTATAAAAAAATGGGTAACGGGTACCCGGCCAAAATGAAAGGTTCTACCCGGTCGGGTACACGGTTTGGCACTTACCTTCCGGGTGGCGGTGACATCTAGGATCAGCAGCAGTCCTGTGACGGTGGCAGCATCTGTGGTGTCTTCAGCCGGCGGGGGAGCTGCAGGCTCACAGACACAGCTTACCTGCTTCGGTGCTGTGGAAGTGATTCCTGCAGCTCCCCCCGCCAGGTGAAGACACCTCTGATGCTGCCAACATCAGAGGACTGCTGCTGCTGATCCTAGATGTCTTAGGAAAGGTAAGTATAAAAGATTATTTCCAGCTGCCCTGACATTACCCGACGCCGGGTATTACCCGGCCAAGTCCACTTCTCAGTGGCCGGTTTCGAGTAATGTCCGGGTAGCTGGAAATGTGTCGGGTAACGCCGGGTACTCGGTACACCACTAATAGAGAACCTTAACAAAAAGGTAAGGAGGAGAACTTTGTAGGTGATCTGAAACTTGATGGGAAGCAAGGAGAGGGATTTAAGGAGGAGGAGGAGATGAGCAGATACTGTTGTGGGAGAAAGGGAAATTATTCAAGCAGCAGAGTTTTGGATAGATTGCAAATGAGAAAGTTGTGAAGCAGGGAGCCCTGTTAGCAGTATGTTAACCCATACGATAAGGGCATGCATTGGCGTTTTAGCAGTAGATTGACAGAGAAAAGGGCAAATCTTGGAAATATTACAGAGAAAGAATCGACAAACTTTAGCCAGTGTCGTGAATGAAGATGGAAAGGGAAGAGTCAAATGTTACTCCTAGGCAATGTGCTTTCATGACAGGATGATGGTAGTACTGTTTACTGCGATGGAGAAAGGTGATATTAGGCCAGATTTAGGGGGAAATATGAGGAGCTCAGTTTTAGACATTAGGTTTAAGGCAGAAGAGTGTCATCCATGGAGGATATAGCCAGGAGGCGACCCGAAACTAGGAACTAAATTGCAGGAGTGACGGTAGGGTGGATAGGTGTGTGTATCATCTGCATAGAGATGATATCAAGGGACAAAATAGTTGATAAGGTCAACTAGTGATAGTATGTAGTGAGAGAGGTCCCAGAACAGAGTCCTGAGGTATACCAACAGACAAAACAACAGGAGACAAAGACACGTTAGCAACAGAGATGGAGAATGTGTGATGGAGAAGTATGATGAAAACCAGGATATAAGTTTGCTGCGGATACGAAGAAAGAGTTTAGAATATGAATGAGAAGAGTGATTGACAGTATCAAAAGCAGAAGAGAGATCAAGCAGGATTAGTAAGTAAAATGGACCTTGGGAATTTTCTTTATGTACATAATTGGTTACATTGGGAAAGGCAGATTGTGAAGGGCCCAGAGGAGCATGTGATTTAAGAATGTTGATCAAACGGGAGATCACAAGACGTTCTAGCAATTAGGAGGCAAATGGTAGGACGGATACAGGGCGATAGTTAGAAATTCACACAAGGTCAAGGTTATTTTTGAGAATAGGGGTGACCACTGCATGCTTAAAAGGAAGAGTTGAAAGAGCCAAAGGATATGGAGGAATTGAAGATGTGGGTGAGAGTGAGAATATAGGATTGAGAGGGCATGTGGTAGAGGGAGAAGAGAAGATCAGGTTCCAGCTTTGTGACAGGAGAAAAGGAGTCAAGAGTGCAATGAGATCTAGATAGAAAAAGAGAGAGGGGGAAGGGAGAGAACGAATCTACTTGTGGATGGCATCCACCTTGCCTCAAGTGAGCAAAGGCTTGAGGAGAAATAAAGGATGGATGTTAAGTGGGAGGAGAAAGTCAGTGGTGGGACTCAAATACATAGAAGACAGTGTGAATGAAATTGGAGTGTTGATGAGTGAGGAAAAAGTAGTGTTTGACCTTAAAAAAAGGAGCAGAGTTTTACAGAACAGGACAAAGGTTTAGTGTAGAAAATCAGACTGTGAGATTTCCTCCATAGGTGTTAAGAGCAGCAGTGTGATGTGATGAAGTGTGATGAGAGCGTGCTTGTGAATTAAACCAATGCATGGGTTAGGCTGCGTCTATAGTAAGCACGCAACAGATGGCAAAGTTAGCGCATGCCTGTCGCTCCAGCAATCCCTGCACTGAGGTCCGAGGCGACGGGGAGGCCCTGCATCGCTCGCACGCACTGTGGACAACCAAGCGTGTGCCCATGATAATCACGGCCTTAGAGGGATGAGTGTGTCAGAGCCTAGAAGGGGCATATAGATGATGGAGGAGGAGGGAGGAGGAGATGATAGCATTGTAAGAGTTAACAAGATAGCTAGTTTAAGAAGAAAGTGAGGAGAGGTTAGAGATAAGGGTAGATGTCAGAGGAGAGAGTTCAATTAAGCTGAGGTATCGAGTAGGACAGGGGTGAGGGGAATGAGAAGTGGTGGATGATGAGAGCAGAAGAGGTCATGTACAAATAGACCATGTTAGTCGTAGAGCAGACATTCCAGAGGGCACGTGAGAAGGGAAGAGTAAAGTGAGACAAGGAATGTGGATTACATTAGATGGGTTAATACGCTTAGCAGGGAGGTGGAGAGAGAGGCAAGAGGCAGAGGGTGGTGTAGGGGTAGAGGAAGAGATGTTGCATGTACCTTGTCAGAACATTAAAGAACGTCAATTCACACTGGTGCAGAGTTGATGATGAAATGCTGAATCCAGTTCACGTCCAATTCAATTTTAACAGAACTTTTTCATTCTTCATTACTGCAAAAAAAAATTAAAAAACAATGCATTACTATTTTCAAAATGGATTGAATTCCCCCACCAATGACTATGTGTTACCAATATATCCCTCTCAGTCCCACTGCAGCACATACTGTACCAGTGTGAAAGTAAGAAGGTACACAGTACCGGTAAAACAATACGTGCCGGTACTATGCACCATATGAATTATAAGGGGATGTAAATCTCCCAGTCTCTCTCCATATCCGCAACAGAGCGGGCTCCGGTCAGTGGCATGGATGCCCATATATGGGTATGCTCATATTTGGGCATCCCATGTCACTGACCGGAGCCGGCTCTGAGTATAGGGATATATGCGGAGACGCACAGGTGCAAGGAAATGGGAGGAGGCACGGTGAGAAACAGGGAGAGACCACAGGAAGATAGAGGGCAACAACTTCCACAAGGTACTTGTATGGGTATAATTGTTTGTATTTTGTGCAGAGGGGGTAATTTCAGATAAAATACAATTCTCCACCCTCTACGAAACAATTCCACTTTGTTCAGTAAGCCAGAAAGTCTTGGTCCCATGTGGACTGAATTTAATGCAAATAAGGTCCTTAATACACAAGTAAAGAATAAAGTTACTTATTCTCTACTGTAAGAAGTGCCACATTGCCCACTATTTGGGTCCTGTGCCCAGATTGTGACCATGCATGGCAGAGGTGAGATTCCCCCAACTCCAATTTGCTACACTCTCCAAGAGAGATAATTGTGATCAGAGGTGGAACTAGGGGAGGGTGTGAGCAGGGTCACTGCCCAGGGAGTAACCTGACTGGGGGCACGGAAATCTCATTTAGTGCATATGTTGCGGCACTGCATTGATTGACCGGTCAATCTGCACTGCTGCCTGTCACAGTGACATCCTGATCGGGCACTGTGATCAGCTATAGCACTGACCCAGGTGAGATAGTTCAGCACTTTACAAGGAGGGAACAGATGTTGTGGGTGACAGATGCTGGAGGTAGGCCAAGACTGTTGGCCAGAGTAACGTGGAGACTTACTGCACTCTGCATGCCCATCCTCTCCCTGACATCAGGGGAAGGAAGTGGCCCTGGGGTGTGTGTAGGTATGCCAGATGTCAGTGTATGCATAAGTAAGTATGCCTGTGTAGTGGGAGGTGTAGGGGCGTTAAGCTGGAGGACTTAAAACAGGCACAAAAGCACATAGATACCTCTGATTATACCGCACCAAATGCTGATAATATCATGCTGTAGCTGCACTTTACAGAAGATGATGCAGATGTCATCATTGGTTGGTGGGTTCATTAAATCAATCCATCATATCATAACCACACTGTGCATATGATGTACTGAATCAGTAACACCAGGAAGACATCTCCATGTTAGGAGTAGAGTTGAAGTTAACAGAATATGTCCAGCACTGTGGTGTGTAGCCCATAAATAATAATTGTGCACATTACCAGAACAACATACTGTCAACTGCAAGATCATTTTGCTGCTTGTAGCGTATGCTCATCCTGTACAGTGTTGTAGTAGATCCGTCTCTTCAGTGTTCACTGCAACAAAAGTAAGACATTGCATTAATATTACAGACGTTTGGGGGCTGAAATCTCACTTCGCTGCGGACAATTTCCCTTTGCATAAGATTCTTGTGATTATGTCAATGATGATCAATAACTGCATCATAACACAGCCGCTCTATACAGAAGATGTACTTGCTCTCATTGGTCATTGAGGTAATACGTCACACAATGTACAGATATAGCAAGGATTATTTCTCCCACTTGTGCATTATGGCATTATGATGGGAAATGTTGTGAGATTCTGCATTATCAGCATCACTGAATCTTTTGGAAATTAAGTGATATTCTATGTTTTAATGCAATATTATGGGTGATCAGCCGGTAAAATAATAATAGCTTGCTGTATCTGTAGCCATGCTCTACCCATGATGTGCTGAACCAATGACTGCAGAGAGATTCAGAGTGCTAAACATGACTGGAACGCATCTCTGAATAATGGGCAGCAAAGCAGTGCAGAATAGGAGGTGAAAGTATTTAAAATGGAAGATCCTTAGCAGCTGTGTGGAGAGTAGACAGTACAGACTGACCAAGTAAATGGTAAAAGGAGTAACTTCAACATTACTTGGCTTTGTTCTCCACATTGAAGCTTTCCTCCTCTTTAAATCACTAATACTGATGCCATGTGTAACCTGTACTGAGAGTTATATAATCTACTGGCCTAGATGAAACCATATGATGCAAACAGGATCCATCCCACTCCAGATTCATAGAATTGAACCACCTCAACCTTTCATAACAATCACATAGAACTGCAGCTGTGCGCTACTGCACATGTTCTTGTTATGAATGGTAGTAGATGTGGTCCTTGGGTCTTTACTTCATACTGTAGCCACACTCTACTCATGATGTATTGAATCAACGAAAACTTGCATGGTTCAGATCACAGGAAGGGGTAGAGTAGAGATGAAAATATTCAATGTGAAACCCGTAGCAGCCCCGCAGGTTGTAAAGGATCCAGGAGGGAATGTGATTTAAGAATGTTGACATTCTAGCAATTAGGAGACAAACAGCAGGAGGGATACAGGGCGGTAGTTAGTAAGGCACATAGGGTGTAGGTTGTTTCTGAGAAAAGGGTGACCACTACAGGCTTAAAGTAAGAGGGTAAAGAGCCAGAGAATAGGGAGGAATTGAAGATGTGGGTGAGAGTGGGGACTAAGAGATGCAGTAAGGTGTGAGGGGATACGATCTAGAGGGCATGTGGTAGAGGGAGAAGAGAAGATGATTTGCTTCCAGCTCTGTAAGAGAAGAAAAAGAGTCAAATGCAGAAGGAGAATTAGGTAGAAGGAGAGAAGGGGGAAGGGACAGAAGGAATCTCCTTGTGGGTGGCATCCACCTTGCCTCTGAAGTAGTCAAATGCTTGAGGAGAAGTGAAGGAAGGATGGCAAGTGTGAGGAGAAGGTTAGTGGAGGGAGTCAAATACAGGGAAAAAAAGACAGCGTAAATTAAATTTGAGTGTTGATGAATGTGAAAAAAAAGTAGTGTGGTTTGGCCCCAGAGAGCAGCTTTATACAGGACTGGAGACATTTTTACTGTAGAAAAATCAAATATCAATTGTGTGATTTCCTTCATAGGCATTAAGAACAGCGAGTGGAAGTGTGATGAACATGTTTGGGAATTTAGCCAAGGGTGTGGGCTAGAGGGACAAGTGTGTCAGAGCCTAGAGGGGGCATATAGATAGGAGGATAGCATTGTAAGAGTTAATAAGATTGTTAGTTTAAGCGGAAAGAGAGAGAGAGCAGAGAGGTTAGAGTAGATGTCAGAGGAGAGTTTAATTAAGCAGAGGCAAATCAGTGGGACAGGTAAGATGGGGTGAGGGGAATGACTGATTGTGAATGATGAGAGCAGAAGAGGTCATGTACAACTAGAGCCTTGTTAGTCAGAGAACGGACATTCCAGATGGCATAGGAGAAGGGAAGAGAAAAGTAAGGAAAGGAATGTGGATTACATTAGATAGGTTAACACTCTTAGCAGGGAGGCAGAGGCAGGGAGGCCCGATGTGTATATGAGCAGGTTCAAGATTATAAGAGATATCCCACACATCAGCAAACATAGAAGGAGACACAGAGATAGGTGTAGAGAGAGACAGAGATAGCTCTATGTAGAGAGAGAGGGACGTAGAGAGAATGAGACAGATAGGCGCAGAGAGAGGGGGCGCAGAGAGAGGAGGCGCCAAAAGAGGGGGCGCAGAGAGAGGGGGCACAGAGAATAGGATATTAAAGAGTGCTTTTCATTGAGCAGTGCAGAAATAGCTGCAATAGAGGTCTGTACAAATGGTGCAGTGTGTAGACACATGCAAAGGTAGGGGAAGGAAAGAGGAGAACATGTGGATAAAAGCAGGAGTGTGGAAGTTAGAGAAATTAGAAAAGTTTAACAGAGGAGTGAGGAAACAGCCAGCAGAAAGAACAAGAGAGAGGTTACATTGGGATGACGTTCTGTGGTAAAGAGAAAATGCTAGGAGAGAGCTTTCAAATATTAGAGGACATGAATTGAGGGAGCAAATGTATAAATCAAAACCTGAGGGGGAGGTATAGCACGAAAGCTTGCACAGCAGATTATAGTCTTAATGTTGCGTGTACCTGTCAGGGTATTCAAGAAGTTAAATTCTCACAAGTGCAGAGTTCATGATGAAATGCTGAATCTAGTCCCCCTCCAATTTAATTTTAATATAACTTTTCCATTCTTCATTACTGCAAAAAGCAAACAAAACAAAACCACATTGCATTACTATTTTCAAAATGGATTGAATGGCATATTCAACAGTGACTGTGTGATGCCAATATTCCCCACTCACTCGTAGTGAAGCACATATTGTACTAGTGTTGAAAGTAGGCCGGTAGAGTCAGGTACGCAGTACTGATAAAACAATAAGTGCCCGTCGTAAGTACCAGCTCCGCAACAGTGCGGGCATCACATTAGTGACGTGGATGAACATATATGGATAAGCCCATATTAAGGCATCACGTGACCAGAGCCGTCACTGACTGGGTATACGTAAAGACGCAGGGAGATGCAAGGAAAGGGAGGGAGAGAGACAGGGAGAAGATGTGAAACGGAGGAAGGCACGGATGGAGGGAGTTCTTCCGAGCTTCTGCGGGCCTCTCTCTTTCACTGGTGCATGCCGGGAGCTGGTCCCAACATCCACAAAGTGTGTGTGTATTATTGGTTGTATTTTATGGGGGTAGGAGGGTAGTGTGTATATTGTGTGTGTGGGAGTATTATATTGTGTGTAGAGGTGCAGAGGAGAGTACTAGATTGTGTATCTTGTGTAAGGGTGTTGTGTATATTGTGTTTGGAGCTATAATATTATTGGGGAGATTAGTATTGAGGAGGTATTATAGTGTGTATTGTGGGGAGTATTAGTGTGTGTATTGTTTGTGGGTGACAGATGCTGGGGGTATGCAGCAATCCCTGCACTGAGGTCCGAGGCGGCTCTGCATCGCTCGCACGCACTGTGGATGACCAAGCATGTGCCCATGATAATCATGGCCTTACAGGGATGAGTGTGTCAGAGCCTAGAAGGGGCATATATATGATGGAGGAGGGAGGAGGAGGAGGGAGGAGGAGGAGATGATAGCATTGTAAAAGTTAACAAGATAGTTAGTTTAAGCAGAAAGTGAGGAGAGGTTAGAGATAAGGGTAGATGTCAGAGGAGAGAGTTCAATTAAGCTGAGGTATCGAGTAGGACAGGGGTGAGGGGAATGAGAGGTGGTGGATGATGAGAGCAGAAGAGGTCATGTACAAATAGACCTTGTTAGTCAGAGAGCAGTCATTCCAGAGGGCACGTGAGAAGTGAAGAGTAAAGTGAGACATGGAATGTGGATTACATTAGATGGGTTAATACGCTTAGCAGGGAGGTGGAGAGAGAGAGGCAAGAGGCAGAGAGTGGTGCAGGGGTTGAGGAAGAGATGTTGCATGTACCTTATCAGAACATTAAAGAACATCAATTCACACTGGTGCAGAGTTGATGATGAATCCAGTTCACCTCCAATTCAATTTTAACAGAAATGTTTCATTCTTCATTACTGAAAAAAAAGAAAAGTAAAAAACATTTCATTACTATTTTCAAAATGGATTGAATTCCCCCAACAATGACTATGTGTTACCAATATATCCCTCTCAGTCCCACTGCAGCATATACTGTACCAGTGTGAAAGTAGGAAGGTACACAGTACCGGTAAAACAATACGTGCCGGTACTATGCACCATATGAATTATAAGGGGATGTAAATCTCCCAGTCTCTCTCCATATCCGCAACAGAGCGGGCTCCGGTCAGTGGCATGGATGCCCATATATGGGTATGCTCATATTTGGGCATCCCATGTCACTGACCGGAGCCGGCTCTGAGTATAGGGATATATGCGGAGACGCAGAGGTGCAAGGAAATGGGAGGAGGCACGGTGAGAAACAGGGAGAGACCACAGGAAGATAGAGGGCAACAACTTCCACAAGGTACTTGTATGGGTATAATTGTTTGTATTTTGTGCAGAGGGGGTAATTTCAGATAAAATACAATTCTCCACCCTCTACGAAACAATTCCACTTTGTTCAGTAAGCCAGAAAGTCTTGGTCCCATGTGGACTGAATTTAATGCAAATAAGGTCCTTAATACACAAGTAAAGAATAAAGTTACTTATTCTCTACTGTAAGAAGTGCCACATTGCCCACTATTTGGGTCCTGTGCCCAGATTGTGACCATGCATGGCAGAGGTGAGATTCCCCCAACTCCAATTTGCTACACTCTCCAAGAGAGATAATTGTGATCAGAGGTGGAACTAGGGGAGGGTGTGAGCAGGGTCACTGCCCAGGGAGTAACCTGACTGGGGGCACGGAAATCTCATTTAGTGCATACACTACCGACACACTTTATTGAAGTGTGGTCGGTACCGCAAGCCGGGAAATCTCCCGGCTTGCTAGTGGCCGCCCCTCGGCGTGCCGCGCGTCATAGACGCGCGGTCACGCGTCATCGGGAGCGTGCGCCCGCTGCACGCATGTCCAGGGGCTCCCCGAGGGAGCCCTGGTGTCCCGCGATCGCGGGACAGCGGCAGGGGGTTCCGGGGAACCCGGCGGACCCGGCAGCGGTAGGGAGAGCGCCCCGATCGGAGGGCGCTCTTCCGCTGCTTCGGCGTGCACCCGTCACACTCGGGCGCGCGCCAGGCTACTGCTGCGGCACAGAACGGGCAAATGCTCGAATAAACTGTGCCGCAGCAGTATGTTGCGGCACTGCATTGATTGACCGGTCAATCTGCACTGCTGCCTGTCACAGTGACATCCTGATCGGGCACTGTGATCAGCTATAGCACTGACCCAGGTGAGATAGTTCAGCACTTTACAAGGAGGGAACAGATGTTGTGGGTGACAGATGCTGGAGGTAGGCCAAGACTGTTGGCCAGAGTAACGTGGAGACTTACTGCACTCTGCATGCCCATCCTCTCCCTGACATCAGGGGAAGGAAGTGGCCCTGGGGTGTGTGTAGGTATGCCAGATGTCAGTGTATGCATAAGTAAGTATGCCTGTGTAGTGGGAGGTGTAGGGGCGTTAAGCTGGAGGACTTAAAACAGGCACAAAAGCACATAGATACCTCTGATTATACCGCACCAAATGCTGATAATATCATGCTGTAGCTGCACTTTACAGAAGATGATGCAGATGTCATCATTGGTTGGTGGGTTCATTAAATCAATCCATCATATCATAACCACACTGTGCATATGATGTACTGAATCAGTAACACCAGGAAGACATCTCCATGTTAGGAGTAGAGTTGAAGTTAACAGAATATGTCCAGCACTGTGGTGTGTAGCCCATAAATAATAATTGTGCACATTACCAGAACAACATACTGTCAACTGCAAGATCATTTTGCTGCTTGTAGCGTATGCTCATCCTGTACAGTGTTGTAGTAGATCCGTCTCTTCAGTGTTCACTGCAACAAAAGTAAGACATTGCATTAATATTACAGACGTTTGGGGGCTGAAATCTCACTTCGCTGCGGACAATTTCCCTTTGCATAAGATTCTTGTGATTATGTCAATGATGATCAATAACTGCATCATAACACAGCCGCTCTATACAGAAGATGTACTTGCTCTCATTGGTCATTGAGGTAATACGTCACACAATGTACAGATATAGCAAGGATTATTTCTCCCACTTGTGCATTATGGCATTATGATGGGAAATGTTGTGAGATTCTGCATTATCAGCATCACTGAATCTTTTGGAAATTAAGTGATATTCTATGTTTTAATGCAATATTATGGGTGATCAGCCGGTAAAATAATAATAGCTTGCTGTATCTGTAGCCATGCTCTACCCATGATGTGCTGAACCAATGACTGCAGAGAGATTCAGAGTGCTAAACATGACTGGAACGCATCTCTGAATAATGGGCAGCAAAGCAGTGCAGAATAGGAGGTGAAAGTATTTAAAATGGAAGATCCTTAGCAGCTGTGTGGAGAGTAGACAGTACAGACTGACCAAGTAAATGGTAAAAGGAGTAACTTCAACATTACTTGGCTTTGTTCTCCACATTGAAGCTTTCCTCCTCTTTAAATCACTAATACTGATGCCATGTGTAACCTGTACTGAGAGTTATATAATCTACTGGCCTAGATGAAACCATATGATGCAAACAGGATCCATCCCACTCCAGATTCATAGAATTGAACCACCTCAACCTTTCATAACAATCACATAGAACTGCAGCTGTGCGCTACTGCACATGTTCTTGTTATGAATGGTAGTAGATGTGGTCCTTGGGTCTTTACTTCATACTGTAGCCACCCTCTACTCATGATGTATTGAATCAACGAAAACCTGCATGGTTCAGATCACAGGAAGGGGTAGAGTAGAGATGAAAATATTCAATGTGAAACCCGTAGCAGCCGGATTGTGTGGAGTCAATAAAACGACAAATACTAAATGGTAAATGAGAAATATACACATTGCTTATCTGTCTCTGTGTAGTAATTTTCCTTCTCTTCAACTGTCCTTCAAATTTTCTCTTTTGCAAGAAAAGGAACACATGGCTTCAATATTCACTTCTGTTCTGCAGTCATCCCTCCTGAAATAAAAGTTAAGCATTGCATTGTTATTATGATAATACATACAATAAACCTTGCTCCAAACCATTTGATGCAAAGCAAATCCACCTCCCACCCACAGCTGTGCTCCTTCTAGAGCATGCATGTCAAACTCCAGTCCTCGAGGGTCCCAAACAGGCCAGGTTTTCAGTAGGGATATCCTGAAAACCTGGCCTGTTTGCTGCCCTCGAGGACTGGAGTTTGACATCCTTGTTCTTGAGCTTCTACCACGCAAGTCATCCATGTGAGTGACACTGTACTGCAGTCCTGGTCTGCACACAATCTACTGAATCAATGACATCACACTGTAAAGGCAATCTACAAGATGTATTAGTTGTCCACACTTCCGAAATGTTACTTTTATGTCCAAATCACTTATTCCCATGACCTGATATTTGTATTTGTTATTTATAGGATTGTCACAAAGAGTTGATGAGGTCACCAAATGATAGTATGTAGAGAGAAAGAGAGATCTCAGAACAGAGCCCTGATGTATACCCACAGACAGATCAATAGAAGACGAAGACATGTTAGCAACAGAGATGGAGAATGTGTGACAGGAAAGTTATGATGAAAACCAGGATAGAACTGTGTTACGGATACCAAGAGAGAGTTTAGAATATGAAGGAGGAGAGTGATTGAGAGCATCAAACGCAGCAGATAGATCAAGTAGGATTAGTAGGGAAAAGTGACCTTGGGAATTTGCTTTAAGCACAGTCTGTAGAACGAGCTGTACGAAAGGCAGGTTGTAAAGGATCCAGGAGGGAATGTGATTTAAGAATGTTGACATTCTAGCAATTAGGAGACAAACAGCAGGAGGGATACAGGGCGGTAGTTAGTAAGGCACATAGGGTGTAGGTTGTTTCTGAGAAAAGGGTGACCACTACAGGCTTAAAGTAAGAGGGTAAAGAGCCAGAGAATAGGGAGGAATTGAAGATGTGGGTGAGAGTGGGGACTAAGAGATGCAGTAAGGTGTGAGGGGATACGATCTAGAGGGCATGTGGTAGAGGGAGAAGAGAAGATGATTTGCTTCCAGCTCTGTAAGAGAAGAAAAAGAGTCAAATGCAGAAGGAGAATTAGGTAGAAGGAGAGAAGGGGGAAGGGACAGAAGGAATCTCCTTGTGGGTGGCATCCACCTTGCCTCTGAAGTAGTCAAATGCTTGAGGAGAAGTGAAGGAAGGATGGCAAGTGTGAGGAGAAGGTTAGTGGAGGGAGTCAAATACAGGGAAAAAAAGACAGTGTAAATTAAATTTGAGTGTTGATGAATGTGAAAAAAAAGTAGTGTGGTTTGGCCCCAGAGAGCAGCTTTATACAGGACTGGAGACATTTTTACTGTAGAAAAATCAAATATCAATTGTGTGATTTCCTTCATAGGCATTAAGAACAGCGAGTGGAAGTGTGATGAACATGTTTGGGAATTTAGCCAAGGGTGTGGGCTAGAGGGACAAGTGTGTCAGAGCCTAGAGGGGGCATATAGATAGGAGGATAGCATTGTAAGAGTTAATAAGATTGTTAGTTTAAGCGGAAAGAGAGAGAGAGCAGAGAGGTTAGAGTAGATGTCAGAGGAGAGTTTAATTAAGCAGAGGCAAATCAGTGGGACAGGTAAGATGGGGTGAGGGGAATGACTGATTGTGAATGATGAGAGCAGAAGAGGTCATGTACAACTAGAGCCTTGTTAGTCAGAGAACGGACATTCCAGATGGCATAGGAGAAGGGAAGAGAAAAGTAAGGAAAGGAATGTGGATTACATTAGATAGGTTAACACTCTTAGCAGGGAGGCAGAGGCAGGGAGGCCCGATGTGTATATGAGCAGGTTCAAGATTATAAGAGATATCCCACACATCAGCAAACATAGAAGGAGACACAGAGATAGGTGTAGAGAGAGACAGAGATAGCTCTATGTAGAGAGAGAGGGACGTAGAGAGAATGAGACAGATAGGCGCAGAGAGAGGGGGCGCAGAGAGAGGAGGCGCCAAAAGAGGGGGCGCAGAGAGAGGGGGCACAGAGAATAGGATATTAAAGAGTGCTTTTCATTGAGCAGTGCAGAAATAGCTGCAATAGAGGTCTGTACAAATGGTGCAGTGTGTAGACACATGCAAAGGTAGGGGAAGGAAAGAGGAGAACATGTGGATAAAAGCAGGAGTGTGGAAGTTAGAGAAATTAGAAAAGTTTAACAGAGGAGTGAGGAAACAGCCAGCAGAAAGAACAAGAGAGAGGTTACATTGGGATGACGTTCTGTGGTAAAGAGAAAATGCTAGGAGAGAGCTTTCAAATATTAGAGGACATGAATTGAGGGAGCAAATGTATAAATCAAAACCTGAGGGGGAGGTATAGCACGAAAGCTTGCACAGCAGATTATAGTCTTAATGTTGCGTGTACCTGTCAGGGTATTCAAGAAGTTAAATTCTCACAAGTGCAGAGTTCATGATGAAATGCTGAATCTAGTCCCCCTCCAATTTAATTTTAATATAACTTTTCCATTCTTCATTACTGCAAAAAGCAAACAAAACAAAACCACATTGCATTACTATTTTCAAAATGGATTGAATGGCATATTCAACAGTGACTGTGTGATGCCAATATTCCCCACTCACTCGTAGTGAAGCACATATTGTACTAGTGTTGAAAGTAGGCCGGTAGAGTCAGGTACGCAGTACTGATAAAACAATAAGTGCCCGTCGTAAGTACCAGCTCCGCAACAGTGCGGGCATCACATTAGTGACGTGGATGAACATATATGGATAAGCCCATATTAAGGCATCACGTGACCAGAGCCGTCACTGACTGGGTATACGTAAAGACGCAGGGAGATGCAAGGAAAGGGAGGGAGAGAGACAGGGAGAAGATGTGAAACGGAGGAAGGCACGGATGGAGGGAGTTCTTCCGAGCTTCTGCGGGCCTCTCTCTTTCACTGGTGCATGCCGGGAGCTGGTCCCAACATCCACAAAGTGTGTGTGTATTATTGGTTGTATTTTATGGGGGTAGGAGGGTAGTGTGTATATTGTGTGTGTGGGAGTATTATATTGTGTGTAGAGGTGCAGAGGAGAGTACTAGATTGTGTATCTTGTGTAAGGGTGTTGTGTATATTGTGTTTGGAGCTATAATATTATTGGGGAGATTAGTATTGAGGAGGTATTATAGTGTGTATTGTGGGGAGTATTAGTGTGTGTATTGTTTGTGGGTGACAGATGCTGGGGGTATGCAGCAATCCCTGCACTGAGGTCCGAGGCGGCTCTGCATCGCTCGCACGCACTGTGGATGACCAAGCATGTGCCCATGATAATCATGGCCTTAGAGGGATGAGTGTGTCAGAGCCTAGAAGGGGCATATATATGATGGAGGAGGGAGGAGGAGGAGGGAGGAGGAGGAGATGATAGCATTGTAAAAGTTAACAAGATAGTTAGTTTAAGCAGAAAGTGAGGAGAGGTTAGAGATAAGGGTAGATGTCAGAGGAGAGAGTTCAATTAAGCTGAGGTATCGAGTAGGACAGGGGTGAGGGGAATGAGAGGTGGTGGATGATGAGAGCAGAAGAGGTCATGTACAAATAGACCTTGTTAGTCAGAGAGCAGTCATTCCAGAGGGCACGTGAGAAGTGAAGAGTAAAGTGAGACATGGAATGTGGATTACATTAGATGGGTTAATACGCTTAGCAGGGAGGTGGAGAGAGAGAGGCAAGAGGCAGAGAGTGGTGCAGGGGTTGAGGAAGAGATGTTGCATGTACCTTATCAGAACATTAAAGAACATCAATTCACACTGGTGCAGAGTTGATGATGAATCCAGTTCACCTCCAATTCAATTTTAACAGAAATGTTTCATTCTTCATTACTGAAAAAAAAGAAAAGTAAAAAACATTTCATTACTATTTTCAAAATGGATTGAATTCCCCCAACAATGACTATGTGTTACCAATATATCCCTCTCAGTCCCACTGCAGCATATACTGTACCAGTGTGAAAGTAGGAAGGTACACAGTACCGGTAAAACAATACGTGCCGGTACTATGCACCATATGAATTATAAGGGGATGTAAATCTCCCAGTCTCTCTCCATATCCGCAACAGAGCGGGCTCCGGTCAGTGGCATGGATGCCCATATATGGGTATGCTCATATTTGGGCATCCCATGTCACTGACCGGAGCCGGCTCTGAGTATAGGGATATATGCGGAGACGCAGAGGTGCAAGGAAATGGGAGGAGGCACGGTGAGAAACAGGGAGAGACCACAGGAAGATAGAGGGCAACAACTTCCACAAGGTACTTGTATGGGTATAATTGTTTGTATTTTGTGCAGAGGGGGTAATTTCAGATAAAATACAATTCTCCACCCTCTACGAAACAATTCCACTTTGTTCAGTAAGCCAGAAAGTCTTGGTCCCATGTGGACTGAATTTAATGCAAATAAGGTCCTTAATACACAAGTAAAGAATAAAGTTACTTATTCTCTACTGTAAGAAGTGCCACATTGCCCACTATTTGGGTCCTGTGCCCAGATTGTGACCATGCATGGCAGAGGTGAGATTCCCCCAACTCCAATTTGCTACACTCTCCAAGAGAGATAATTGTGATCAGAGGTGGAACTAGGGGAGGGTGTGAGCAGGGTCACTGCCCAGGGAGTAACCTGACTGGGGGCACGGAAATCTCATTTAGTGCATATGTTGCGGCACTGCATTGATTGACCGGTCAATCTGCACTGCTGCCTGTCACAGTGACATCCTGATCGGGCACTGTGATCAGCTATAGCACTGACCCAGGTGAGATAGTTCAGCACTTTACAAGGAGGGAACAGATGTTGTGGGTGACAGATGCTGGAGGTAGGCCAAGACTGTTGGCCAGAGTAACGTGGAGACTTACTGCACTCTGCATGCCCATCCTCTCCCTGACATCAGGGGAAGGAAGTGGCCCTGGGGTGTGTGTAGGTATGCCAGATGTCAGTGTATGCATAAGTAAGTATGCCTGTGTAGTGGGAGGTGTAGGGGCGTTAAGCTGGAGGACTTAAAACAGGCACAAAAGCACATAGATACCTCTGATTATACCGCACCAAATGCTGATAATATCATGCTGTAGCTGCACTTTACAGAAGATGATGCAGATGTCATCATTGGTTGGTGGGTTCATTAAATCAATCCATCATATCATAACCACACTGTGCATATGATGTACTGAATCAGTAACACCAGGAAGACATCTCCATGTTAGGAGTAGAGTTGAAGTTAACAGAATATGTCCAGCACTGTGGTGTGTAGCCCATAAATAATAATTGTGCACATTACCAGAACAACATACTGTCAACTGCAAGATCATTTTGCTGCTTGTAGCGTATGCTCATCCTGTACAGTGTTGTAGTAGATCCGTCTCTTCAGTGTTCACTGCAACAAAAGTAAGACATTGCATTAATATTACAGACGTTTGGGGGCTGAAATCTCACTTCGCTGCGGACAATTTCCCTTTGCATAAGATTCTTGTGATTATGTCAATGATGATCAATAACTGCATCATAACACAGCCGCTCTATACAGAAGATGTACTTGCTCTCATTGGTCATTGAGGTAATACGTCACACAATGTACAGATATAGCAAGGATTATTTCTCCCACTTGTGCATTATGGCATTATGATGGGAAATGTTGTGAGATTCTGCATTATCAGCATCACTGAATCTTTTGGAAATTAAGTGATATTCTATGTTTTAATGCAATATTATGGGTGATCAGCCGGTAAAATAATAATAGCTTGCTGTATCTGTAGCCATGCTCTACCCATGATGTGCTGAACCAATGACTGCAGAGAGATTCAGAGTGCTAAACATGACTGGAACGCATCTCTGAATAATGGGCAGCAAAGCAGTGCAGAATAGGAGGTGAAAGTATTTAAAATGGAAGATCCTTAGCAGCTGTGTGGAGAGTAGACAGTACAGACTGACCAAGTAAATGGTAAAAGGAGTAACTTCAACATTACTTGGCTTTGTTCTCCACATTGAAGCTTTCCTCCTCTTTAAATCACTAATACTGATGCCATGTGTAACCTGTACTGAGAGTTATATAATCTACTGGCCTAGATGAAACCATATGATGCAAACAGGATCCATCCCACTCCAGATTCATAGAATTGAACCACCTCAACCTTTCATAACAATCACATAGAACTGCAGCTGTGCGCTACTGCACATGTTCTTGTTATGAATGGTAGTAGATGTGGTCCTTGGGTCTTTACTTCATACTGTAGCCACACTCTACTCATGATGTATTGAATCAACGAAAACTTGCATGGTTCAGATCACAGGAAGGGGTAGAGTAGAGATGAAAATATTCAATGTGAAACCCGTAGCAGCCGGATTGTGTGGAGTCAATAAAACGACAAATACTAAATGGTAAATGAGAAATATACACATTGCTTATCTGTCTCTGTGTAGTAATTTTCCTTCTCTTCAACTGTCCTTCAAATTTTCTCTTTTGCAAGAAAAGGAACACATGGCTTCAATATTCACTTCTGTTCTGCAGTCATCCCTCCTGAAATAAAAGTTAAGCATTGCATTGTTATTATGATAATACATACAATAAACCTTGCTCCAAACCATTTGATGCAAAGCAAATCCACCTCCCACCCACAGCTGTGCTCCTTCTAGAGCATGCATGTCAAACTCCAGTCCTCGAGGGTCCCAAACAGGCCAGGTTTTCAGTAGGGATATCCTGAAAACCTGGCCTGTTTGCTGCCCTCGAGGACTGGAGTTTGACATCCTTGTTCTTGAGCTTCTACCACGCAAGTCATCCATGTGAGTGACACTGTACTGCAGTCCTGGTCTGCACACAATCTACTGAATCAATGACATCACACTGTAAAGGCAATCTACAAGATGTATTAGTTGTCCACACTTCCGAAATGTTACTTTTATGTCCAAATCACTTATTCCCATGACCTGATATTTGTATTTGTTATTTATAGGATTGTCACAAAGAGTTGATGAGGTCACCAAATGATAGTATGTAGAGAGAAAGAGAGATCTCAGAACAGAGCCCTGATGTATACCCACAGACAGATCAATAGAAGACGAAGACATGTTAGCAACAGAGATGGAGAATGTGTGACAGGAAAGTTATGATGAAAACCAGGATAGAACTGTGTTACGGATACCAAGAGAGAGTTTAGAATATGAAGGAGGAGAGTGATTGAGAGCATCAAACGCAGCAGATAGATCAAGTAGGATTAGTAGGGAAAAGTGACCTTGGGAATTTGCTTTAAGCACAGTCTGTAGAACGAGCTGTACGAAAGGCAGGTTGTAAAGGATCCAGGAGGGAATGTGATTTAAGAATGTTGACATTCTAGCAATTAGGAGACAAACAGCAGGAGGGATACAGGGCGGTAGTTAGTAAGGCACATAGGGTGTAGGTTGTTTCTGAGAAAAGGGTGACCACTACAGGCTTAAAGTAAGAGGGTAAAGAGCCAGAGAATAGGGAGGAATTGAAGATGTGGGTGAGAGTGGGGACTAATCGATGCAGTAAGGTGTGAGGGGATACGATCTAGAGGGCATGTGGTAGAGGGAGAAGAGAAGATGATTAGCTTCCAGCTCTGTAAGAGAAGAAAAGGAGTCAAATGCAGAAGGAGAATTAGGTAGAAGGAGAGAAGGGGGAAGGGACAGAAGGAATCTCCTTGTGGGTGGCATCCACCTTGCCTCTGAAGTAGTCAAATGCTTGAGGAGAAGTGAAGGAAGGATGGCAAGTGTGAGGAGAAGGTTAGTGGAGGGAGTCAAATACAGGGAAAAAAAGACAGCGTAAATTAAATTTGAGTGTTGATGAATGTGAAAAAAAAGTAGTGTGGTTTGGCCCCAGAGAGCAGCTTTATACAGGACTGGAGACATTTTTACTGTAGAAAAATCAAATATCAATTGTGTGATTTCCTTCATAGGCATTAAGAACAGCGAGTGGAAGTGTGATGAACATGTTTGGGAATTTAGCCAAGGGTGTGGGCTAGAGGGACAAGTGTGTCAGAGCCTAGAGGGGGCATATAGATAGGAGGATAGCATTGTAAGAGTTAATAAGATTGTTAGTTTAAGCGGAAAGAGAGAGAGAGCAGAGAGGTTAGAGTAGATGTCAGAGGAGAGTTTAATTAAGCAGAGGCAAATCAGTGGGACAGGTAAGATGGGGTGAGGGGAATGACTGATTGTGAATGATGAGAGCAGAAGAGGTCATGTACAACTAGAGCCTTGTTAGTCAGAGAACGGACATTCCAGATGGCATAGGAGAAGGGAAGAGAAAAGTAAGGAAAGGAATGTGGATTACATTAGATAGGTTAACACTCTTAGCAGGGAGGCCCGATGTGTATATGAGCAGGTTCAAGATTATAAGAGATATCCCACACATCAGCAAACATAGAAGGAGACACAGAGATAGGTGTAGAGAGAGACAGAGATAGCTCTATGTAGAGAGAGAGGGACGTAGAGAGAATGAGACAGATAGGCGCAGAGAGAGGGGGCGCAGAGAGAGGAGGCGCCAAAAGAGGGGGCGCAGAGAATAGGATATTAAAGAGTGCTTTTCATTGAGCAGTGCAGAAATAGCTGCAATAGAGGTCTGTACAAATGGTGCAGTGTGTAGACACATGCAAAGGTAGGGGAAGGAAAGAGGAGAACATGTGGATAAAAGCAGGAGTGTGGAAGTTAGAGAAATTAGAAAAGTTTAACAGAGGAGTGAGGAAACAGCAAGCAGAAAGAACAAGAGAGAGGTTACATTGGGATGACGTTCTGTGGTAAAGAGAAAATGCTAGGAGAGAGCTTTCAAATATTAGAGGACATGAATTGAGGGAGCAAATGTATAAATCAAAACCTGAGGGGGAGGTATAGCACGAAAGCTTGCACAGCAGATTATAGTCTTAATGTTGCGTGTACCTGTCAGGGTATTCAAGAAGTTAAATTCTCACAAGTGCAGAGTTCATGATGAAATGCTGAATCTAGTCCCCCTCCAATTTAATTTTAATATAACTTTTCCATTCTTCATTACTGCAAAAAGCAAACAAAACCAAACCACATTGCATTACTATTTTCAAAATGGATTGAATGGCATATTCAACAGTGACTGTGTGATGCCAATATTCCCCACTCACTCGTAGTGAAGCACATATTGTACTAGTGTTGAAAGTAGGCCGGTAGAGTCAGGTACGCAGTACTGATAAAACAATAAGTGCCCGTCGTAAGTACCAGCTCCGCAACAGTGCAGGCATCACATTAGTGACGTGGATGAACATATATGGATAAGCCCATATTAAGGCATCACGTGACCAGAGCCGTCACTGACTGGGTATACGTAAAGACGCAGGGAGATGCAAGGAAAGGGAGGGAGAGAGACAGGGAGAAGATGTGAAACGGAGGAAGGCACGGATGGAGGGAGTTCTTCCGAGCTTCTGCGGGCCTCTCTCTTTCACTGGTGCATGCCGGGAGCTGGTCCCAACATCCACAAAGTGTGTGTGTATTATTGGTTGTATTTTATGGGGGTAGGAGGGTAGTGTGTATATTGTGTGTGTGGGAGTATTATATTGTGTGTAGAGGTGCAGAGGAGAGTACTAGATTGTGTATCTTGTGTAAGGGTGTTGTGTATATTGTGTTTGGAGCTATAATATTATTGGGGAGATTAGTATTGAGGAGGTATTATAGTGTGTATTGTGGGGAGTATTAGTGTGTGTATTGTTTGTGGGTGACAGATGCTGGGGGTATGCAGCAATCCCTGCACTGAGGTCCGAGGCGGCTCTGCATCGCTCGCACACACTGTGGATGACCAAGCATGTGCCCATGATAATCATGGCCTTAGAGGGATGAGTGTGTCAGAGCCTAGAAGGGGCATATATATGATGGAGGAGGGAGGAGGAGGAGGGAGGAGGAGGAGGGAGGAGGAGGAGATGATAGCATTGTAAAAGTTAACAAGATAGTTAGTTTAAGCAGAAAGTGAGGAGAGGTTAGAGATAAGGGTAGATGTCAGAGGAGAGAGTTCAATTAAGCTGAGGTATCGAGTAGGACAGGGGTGAGGGGAATGAGAGGTGGTGGATGATGAGAGCAGAAGAGGTCATGTACAAATAGACCTTGTTAGTCAGAGAGCAGTCATTCCAGAGGGCACGTGAGAAGTGAAGAGTAAAGTGAGACATGGAATGTGGATTACATTAGATGGGTTAATACGCTTAGCAGGGAGGTGGAGAGAGAGAGGCAAGAGGCAGAGAGTGGTGCAGGGGTTGAGGAAGAGATGTTGCATGTACCTTATCAGAACATTAAAGAACATCAATTCACACTGGTGCAGAGTTGATGATGAATCCAGTTCACCTCCAATTCAATTTTAACAGAAATGTTTCATTCTTCATTACTGAAAAAAAAGAAAAGTAAAAAACATTTCATTACTATTTTCAAAATGGATTGAATTCCCCCAACAATGACTATGTGTTACCAATATATCCCTCTCAGTCCCACTGCAGCATATACTGTACCAGTGTGAAAGTAGGAAGGTACACAGTACCGGTAAAACAATACGTGCCGGTACTATGCACCATATGAATTATAAGGGGATGTAAATCTCCCAGTCTCTCTCCATATCCGCAACAGAGCGGGCTCCGGTCAGTGGCATGGATGCCCATATATGGGTATGCTCATATTTGGGCATCCCATGTCACTGACCGGAGCCGGCTCTGAGTATAGGGATATATGCGGAGACGCACAGGTGCAAGGAAATGGGAGGAGGCACGGTGAGAAACAGGGAGAGACCACAGGAAGATAGAGGGCAACAACTTCCACAAGGTACTTGTATGGGTATAATTGTTTGTATTTTGTGCAGAGGGGGTAATTTCAGATAAAATACAATTCTCCACCCTCTACGAAACAATTCCACTTTGTTCAGTAAGCCAGAAAGTCTTGGTCCCATGTGGACTGAATTTAATGCAAATAAGGTCCTTAATACACAAGTAAAGAATAAAGTTACTTATTCTCTACTGTAAGAAGTGCCACATTGCCCACTATTTGGGTCCTGTGCCCAGATTGTGACCATGCATGGCAGAGGTGAGATTCCCCCAACTCCAATTTGCTACACTCTCCAAGAGAGATAATTGTGATCAGAGGTGGAACTAGGGGAGGGTGTGAGCAGGGTCACTGCCCAGGGAGTAACCTGACTGGGGGCACGGAAATCTCATTTAGTGCATATGTTGCGGCACTGCATTGATTGACCGGTCAATCTGCACTGCTGCCTGTCACAGTGACATCCTGATCGGGCACTGTGATCAGCTATAGCACTGACCCAGGTGAGATAGTTCAGCACTTTACAAGGAGGGAACAGATGTTGTGGGTGACAGATGCTGGAGGTAGGCCAAGACTGTTGGCCAGAGTAACGTGGAGACTTACTGCACTCTGCATGCCCATCCTCTCCCTGACATCAGGGGAAGGAAGTGGCCCTGGGGTGTGTGTAGGTATGCCAGATGTCAGTGTATGCATAAGTAAGTATGCCTGTGTAGTGGGAGGTGTAGGGGCGTTAAGCTGGAGGACTTAAAACAGGCACAAAAGCACATAGATACCTCTGATTATACCGCACCAAATGCTGATAATATCATGCTGTAGCTGCACTTTACAGAAGATGATGCAGATGTCATCATTGGTTGGTGGGTTCATTAAATCAATCCATCATATCATAACCACACTGTGCATATGATGTACTGAATCAGTAACACCAGGAAGACATCTCCATGTTAGGAGTAGAGTTGAAGTTAACAGAATATGTCCAGCACTGTGGTGTGTAGCCCATAAATAATAATTGTGCACATTACCAGAACAACATACTGTCAACTGCAAGATCATTTTGCTGCTTGTAGCGTATGCTCATCCTGTACAGTGTTGTAGTAGATCCGTCTCTTCAGTGTTCACTGCAACAAAAGTAAGACATTGCATTAATATTACAGACGTTTGGGGGCTGAAATCTCACTTCGCTGCGGACAATTTCCCTTTGCATAAGATTCTTGTGATTATGTCAATGATGATCAATAACTGCATCATAACACAGCCGCTCTATACAGAAGATGTACTTGCTCTCATTGGTCATTGAGGTAATACGTCACACAATGTACAGATATAGCAAGGATTATTTCTCCCACTTGTGCATTATGGCATTATGATGGGAAATGTTGTGAGATTCTGCATTATCAGCATCACTGAATCTTTTGGAAATTAAGTGATATTCTATGTTTTAATGCAATATTATGGGTGATCAGCCGGTAAAATAATAATAGCTTGCTGTATCTGTAGCCATGCTCTACCCATGATGTGCTGAACCAATGACTGCAGAGAGATTCAGAGTGCTAAACATGACTGGAACGCATCTCTGAATAATGGGCAGCAAAGCAGTGCAGAATAGGAGGTGAAAGTATTTAAAATGGAAGATCCTTAGCAGCTGTGTGGAGAGTAGACAGTACAGACTGACCAAGTAAATGGTAAAAGGAGTAACTTCAACATTACTTGGCTTTGTTCTCCACATTGAAGCTTTCCTCCTCTTTAAATCACTAATACTGATGCCATGTGTAACCTGTACTGAGAGTTATATAATCTACTGGCCTAGATGAAACCATATGATGCAAACAGGATCCATCCCACTCCAGATTCATAGAATTGAACCACCTCAACCTTTCATAACAATCACATAGAACTGCAGCTGTGCGCTACTGCACATGTTCTTGTTATGAATGGTAGTAGATGTGGTCCTTGGGTCTTTACTTCATACTGTAGCCACACTCTACTCATGATGTATTGAATCAACGAAAACTTGCATGGTTCAGATCACAGGAAGGGGTAGAGTAGAGATGAAAATATTCAATGTGAAACCCGTAGCAGCCGGATTGTGTGGAGTCAATAAAACGACAAATACTAAATGGTAAATGAGAAATATACACATTGCTTATCTGTCTCTGTGTAGTAATTTTCCTTCTCTTCAACTGTCCTTCAAATTTTCTCTTTTGCAAGAAAAGGAACACATGGCTTCAATATTCACTTCTGTTCTGCAGTCATCCCTCCTGAAATAAAAGTTAAGCATTGCATTGTTATTATGATAATACATACAATAAACCTTGCTCCAAACCATTTGATGCAAAGCAAATCCACCTCCCACCCACAGCTGTGCTCCTTCTAGAGCATGCATGTCAAACTCCAGTCCTCGAGGGTCCCAAACAGGCCAGGTTTTCAGTAGGGATATCCTGAAAACCTGGCCTGTTTGCTGCCCTCGAGGACTGGAGTTTGACATCCTTGTTCTTGAGCTTCTACCACGCAAGTCATCCATGTGAGTGACACTGTACTGCAGTCCTGGTCTGCACACAATCTACTGAATCAATGACATCACACTGTAAAGGCAATCTACAAGATGTATTAGTTGTCCACACTTCCGAAATGTTACTTTTATGTCCAAATCACTTATTCCCATGACCTGATATTTGTATTTGTTATTTATAGGATTGTCACAAAGAGTTGATGAGGTCACCAAATGATAGTATGTAGAGAGAAAGAGAGATCTCAGAACAGAGCCCTGATGTATACCCACAGACAGATCAATAGAAGACGAAGACATGTTAGCAACAGAGATGGAGAATGTGTGACAGGAAAGTTATGATGAAAACCAGGATAGAACTGTGTTACGGATACCAAGAGAGAGTTTAGAATATGAAGGAGGAGAGTGATTGAGAGCATCAAACGCAGCAGATAGATCAAGTAGGATTAGTAGGGAAAAGTGACCTTGGGAATTTGCTTTAAGCACAGTCTGTAGAACGAGCTGTACGAAAGGCAGGTTGTAAAGGATCCAGGAGGGAATGTGATTTAAGAATGTTGACATTCTAGCAATTAGGAGACAAACAGCAGGAGGGATACAGGGCGGTAGTTAGTAAGGCACATAGGGTGTAGGTTGTTTCTGAGAAAAGGGTGACCACTACAGGCTTAAAGTAAGAGGGTAAAGAGCCAGAGAATAGGGAGGAATTGAAGATGTGGGTGAGAGTGGGGACTAATCGATGCAGTAAGGTGTGAGGGGATACGATCTAGAGGGCATGTGGTAGAGGGAGAAGAGAAGATGATTAGCTTCCAGCTCTGTAAGAGAAGAAAAGGAGTCAAATGCAGAAGGAGAATTAGGTAGAAGGAGAGAAGGGGGAAGGGACAGAAGGAATCTCCTTGTGGGTGGCATCCACCTTGCCTCTGAAGTAGTCAAATGCTTGAGGAGAAGTGAAGGAAGGATGGCAAGTGTGAGGAGAAGGTTAGTGGAGGGAGTCAAATACAGGGAAAAAAAGACAGCGTAAATTAAATTTGAGTGTTGATGAATGTGAAAAAAAAGTAGTGTGGTTTGGCCCCAGAGAGCAGCTTTATACAGGACTGGAGACATTTTTACTGTAGAAAAATCAAATATCAATTGTGTGATTTCCTTCATAGGCATTAAGAACAGCGAGTGGAAGTGTGATGAACATGTTTGGGAATTTAGCCAAGGGTGTGGGCTAGAGGGACAAGTGTGTCAGAGCCTAGAGGGGGCATATAGATAGGAGGATAGCATTGTAAGAGTTAATAAGATTGTTAGTTTAAGCGGAAAGAGAGAGAGAGCAGAGAGGTTAGAGTAGATGTCAGAGGAGAGTTTAATTAAGCAGAGGCAAATCAGTGGGACAGGTAAGATGGGGTGAGGGGAATGACTGATTGTGAATGATGAGAGCAGAAGAGGTCATGTACAACTAGAGCCTTGTTAGTCAGAGAACGGACATTCCAGATGGCATAGGAGAAGGGAAGAGAAAAGTAAGGAAAGGAATGTGGATTACATTAGATAGGTTAACACTCTTAGCAGGGAGGCCCGATGTGTATATGAGCAGGTTCAAGATTATAAGAGATATCCCACACATCAGCAAACATAGAAGGAGACACAGAGATAGGTGTAGAGAGAGACAGAGATAGCTCTATGTAGAGAGAGAGGGACGTAGAGAGAATGAGACAGATAGGCGCAGAGAGAGGGGGCGCAGAGAGAGGAGGCGCCAAAAGAGGGGGCGCAGAGAGAGGGGGCCCAGAGAATAGGATATTAAAGAGTGCTTTTCATTGAGCAGTGCAGAAATAGCTGCAATAGAGGTCTGTACAAATGGTGCAGTGTGTAGACACATGCAAAGGTAGGGGAAGGAAAGAGGAGAACATGTGGATAAAAGCAGGAGTGTGGAAGTTAGAGAAATTAGAAAAGTTTAACAGAGGAGTGAGGAAACAGCCAGCAGAAAGAACAAGAGAGAGGTTACATTGGGATGACGTTCTGTGGTAAAGAGAAAATGCTAGGAGAGAGCTTTCAAATATTAGAGGACATGAATTGAGGGAGCAAATGTATAAATCAAAACCTGAGGGGGAGGTATAGCACGAAAGCTTGCACAGCAGATTATAGTCTTAATGTTGCGTGTACCTGTCAGGGTATTCAAGAAGTTAAATTCTCACAAGTGCAGAGTTCATGATGAAATGCTGAATCTAGTCCCCCTCCAATTTAATTTTAATATAACTTTTCCATTCTTCATTACTGCAAAAAGCAAACAAAACAAAACCACATTGCATTACTATTTTCAAAATGGATTGAATGGCATATTCAACAGTGACTGTGTGATGCCAATATTCCCCACTCACTCGTAGTGAAGCACATATTGTACTAGTGTTGAAAGTAGGCCAGTAGAGTCAGGTACGCAGTACTGATAAAACAATAAGTGCCCGTCGTAAGTACCAGCTCCGCAACAGTGCGGGCATCACATTAGTGACGTGGATGAACATATATGGATAAGCCCATATTAAGGCATCACGTGACCAGAGCCGTCACTGACTGGGTATACGTAAAGACGCAGGGAGATGCAAGGAAAGGGAGGGAGAGAGACAGGGAGAAGATGTGAAACGGAGGAAGGCACGGATGGAGGGAGTTCTTCCGAGCTTCTGCGGGCCTCTCTCTTTCACTGGTGCATGCCGGGAGCTGGTCCCAACATCCACAAAGTGTGTGTGTATTATTGGTTGTATTTTATGGGGGTAGGAGGGTAGTGTGTATATTGTGTGTGTGGGAGTATTATATTGTGTGTAGAGGTGCAGAGGAGAGTACTAGATTGTGTATCTTGTGTAAGGGTGTTGTGTATATTGTGTTTGGAGCTATAATATTATTGGGGAGATTAGTATTGAGGAGGTATTATAGTGTGTATTGTGGGGAGTATTAGTGTGTGTATTGTTTGTGGGTGACAGATGCTGGGGGTATGCAGCAATCCCTGCACTGAGGTCCGAGGCGGCTCTGCATCGCTCGCACGCACTGTGGATGACCAAGCATGTGCCCATGATAATCATGGCCTTAGAGGGATGAGTGTGTCAGAGCCTAGAAGGGGCATATATATGATGGAGGAGGGAGGAGGAGGAGGGAGGAGGAGGAGATGATAGCATTGTAAAAGTTAACAAGATAGTTAGTTTAAGCAGAAAGTGAGGAGAGGTTAGAGATAAGGGTAGATGTCAGAGGAGAGAGTTCAATTAAGCTGAGGTATCGAGTAGGACAGGGGTGAGGGGAATGAGAGGTGGTGGATGATGAGAGCAGAAGAGGTCATGTACAAATAGACCTTGTTAGTCAGAGAGCAGTCATTCCAGAGGGCACGTGAGAAGTGAAGAGTAAAGTGAGACATGGAATGTGGATTACATTAGATGGGTTAATACGCTTAGCAGGGAGGTGGAGAGAGAGAGGCAAGAGGCAGAGAGTGGTGCAGGGGTTGAGGAAGAGATGTTGCATGTACCTTATCAGAACATTAAAGAACATCAATTCACACTGGTGCAGAGTTGATGATGAATCCAGTTCACCTCCAATTCAATTTTAACAGAAATGTTTCATTCTTCATTACTGAAAAAAAAGAAAAGTAAAAAACATTTCATTACTATTTTCAAAATGGATTGAATTCCCCCAACAATGACTATGTGTTACCAATATATCCCTCTCAGTCCCACTGCAGCATATACTGTACCAGTGTGAAAGTAGGAAGGTACACAGTACCGGTAAAACAATACGTGCCGGTACTATGCACCATATGAATTATAAGGGGATGTAAATCTCCCAGTCTCTCTCCATATCCGCAACAGAGCGGGCTCCGGTCAGTGGCATGGATGCCCATATATGGGTATGCTCATATTTGGGCATCCCATGTCACTGACCGGAGCCGGCTCTGAGTATAGGGATATATGCGGAGACGCAGAGGTGCAAGGAAATGGGAGGAGGCACGGTGAGAAACAGGGAGAGACCACAGGAAGATAGAGGGCAACAACTTCCACAAGGTACTTGTATGGGTATAATTGTTTGTATTTTGTGCAGAGGGGGTAATTTCAGATAAAATACAATTCTCCACCCTCTACGAAACAATTCCACTTTGTTCAGTAAGCCAGAAAGTCTTGGTCCCATGTGGACTGAATTTAATGCAAATAAGGTCCTTAATACACAAGTAAAGAATAAAGTTACTTATTCTCTACTGTAAGAAGTGCCACATTGCCCACTATTTGGGTCCTGTGCCCAGATTGTGACCATGCATGGCAGAGGTGAGATTCCCCCAACTCCAATTTGCTACACTCTCCAAGAGAGATAATTGTGATCAGAGGTGGAACTAGGGGAGGGTGTGAGCAGGGTCACTGCCCAGGGAGTAACCTGACTGGGGGCACGGAAATCTCATTTAGTGCATATGTTGCGGCACTGCATTGATTGACCGGTCAATCTGCACTGCTGCCTGTCACAGTGACATCCTGATCGGGCACTGTGATCAGCTATAGCACTGACCCAGGTGAGATAGTTCAGCACTTTACAAGGAGGGAACAGATGTTGTGGGTGACAGATGCTGGAGGTAGGCCAAGACTGTTGGCCAGAGTAACGTGGAGACTTACTGCACTCTGCATGCCCATCCTCTCCCTGACATCAGGGGAAGGAAGTGGCCCTGGGGTGTGTGTAGGTATGCCAGATGTCAGTGTATGCATAAGTAAGTATGCCTGTGTAGTGGGAGGTGTAGGGGCGTTAAGCTGGAGGACTTAAAACAGGCACAAAAGCACATAGATACCTCTGATTATACCGCACCAAATGCTGATAATATCATGCTGTAGCTGCACTTTACAGAAGATGATGCAGATGTCATCATTGGTTGGTGGGTTCATTAAATCAATCCATCATATCATAACCACACTGTGCATATGATGTACTGAATCAGTAACACCAGGAAGACATCTCCATGTTAGGAGTAGAGTTGAAGTTAACAGAATATGTCCAGCACTGTGGTGTGTAGCCCATAAATAATAATTGTGCACATTACCAGAACAACATACTGTCAACTGCAAGATCATTTTGCTGCTTGTAGCGTATGCTCATCCTGTACAGTGTTGTAGTAGATCCGTCTCTTCAGTGTTCACTGCAACAAAAGTAAGACATTGCATTAATATTACAGACGTTTGGGGGCTGAAATCTCACTTCGCTGCGGACAATTTCCCTTTGCATAAGATTCTTGTGATTATGTCAATGATGATCAATAACTGCATCATAACACAGCCGCTCTATACAGAAGATGTACTTGCTCTCATTGGTCATTGAGGTAATACGTCACACAATGTACAGATATAGCAAGGATTATTTCTCCCACTTGTGCATTATGGCATTATGATGGGAAATGTTGTGAGATTCTGCATTATCAGCATCACTGAATCTTTTGGAAATTAAGTGATATTCTATGTTTTAATGCAATATTATGGGTGATCAGCCGGTAAAATAATAATAGCTTGCTGTATCTGTAGCCATGCTCTACCCATGATGTGCTGAACCAATGACTGCAGAGAGATTCAGAGTGCTAAACATGACTGGAACGCATCTCTGAATAATGGGCAGCAAAGCAGTGCAGAATAGGAGGTGAAAGTATTTAAAATGGAAGATCCTTAGCAGCTGTGTGGAGAGTAGACAGTACAGACTGACCAAGTAAATGGTAAAAGGAGTAACTTCAACATTACTTGGCTTTGTTCTCCACATTGAAGCTTTCCTCCTCTTTAAATCACTAATACTGATGCCATGTGTAACCTGTACTGAGAGTTATATAATCTACTGGCCTAGATGAAACCATATGATGCAAACAGGATCCATCCCACTCCAGATTCATAGAATTGAACCACCTCAACCTTTCATAACAATCACATAGAACTGCAGCTGTGCGCTACTGCACATGTTCTTGTTATGAATGGTAGTAGATGTGGTCCTTGGGTCTTTACTTCATACTGTAGCCACACTCTACTCATGATGTATTGAATCAACGAAAACTTGCATGGTTCAGATCACAGGAAGGGGTAGAGTAGAGATGAAAATATTCAATGTGAAACCCGTAGCAGCCGGATTGTGTGGAGTCAATAAAACGACAAATACTAAATGGTAAATGAGAAATATACACATTGCTTATCTGTCTCTGTGTAGTAATTTTCCTTCTCTTCAACTGTCCTTCAAATTTTCTCTTTTGCAAGAAAAGGAACACATGGCTTCAATATTCACTTCTGTTCTGCAGTCATCCCTCCTGAAATAAAAGTTAAGCATTGCATTGTTATTATGATAATACATACAATAAACCTTGCTCCAAACCATTTGATGCAAAGCAAATCCACCTCCCACCCACAGCTGTGCTCCTTCTAGAGCATGCATGTCAAACTCCAGTCCTCGAGGGTCCCAAACAGGCCAGGTTTTCAGTAGGGATATCCTGAAAACCTGGCCTGTTTGCTGCCCTCGAGGACTGGAGTTTGACATCCTTGTTCTTGAGCTTCTACCACGCAAGTCATCCATGTGAGTGACACTGTACTGCAGTCCTGGTCTGCACACAATCTACTGAATCAATGACATCACACTGTAAAGGCAATCTACAAGATGTATTAGTTGTCCACACTTCCGAAATGTTACTTTTATGTCCAAATCACTTATTCCCATGACCTGATATTTGTATTTGTTATTTATAGGATTGTCACAAAGAGTTGATGAGGTCACCAAATGATAGTATGTAGAGAGAAAGAGAGATCTCAGAACAGAGCCCTGATGTATACCCACAGACAGATCAATAGAAGACGAAGACATGTTAGCAACAGAGATGGAGAATGTGTGACAGGAAAGTTATGATGAAAACCAGGATAGAACTGTGTTACGGATACCAAGAGAGAGTTTAGAATATGAAGGAGGAGAGTGATTGAGAGCATCAAACGCAGCAGATAGATCAAGTAGGATTAGTAGGGAAAAGTGACCTTGGGAATTTGCTTTAAGCACAGTCTGTAGAACGAGCTGTACGAAAGGCAGGTTGTAAAGGATCCAGGAGGGAATGTGATTTAAGAATGTTGACATTCTAGCAATTAGGAGACAAACAGCAGGAGGGATACAGGGCGGTAGTTAGTAAGGCACATAGGGTGTAGGTTGTTTCTGAGAAAAGGGTGACCACTACAGGCTTAAAGTAAGAGGGTAAAGAGCCAGAGAATAGGGAGGAATTGAAGATGTGGGTGAGAGTGGGGACTAAGAGATGCAGTAAGGTGTGAGGGGATACGATCTAGAGGGCATGTGGTAGAGGGAGAAGAGAAGATGATTAGCTTCCAGCTCTGTAAGAGAAGAAAAGGAGTCAAATGCAGAAGGAGAATTAGGTAGAAGGAGAGAAGGGGGAAGGGACAGAAGGAATCTCCTTGTGGGTGGCATCCACCTTGCCTCTGAAGTAGTCAAATGCTTGAGGAGAAGTGAAGGAAGGATGGCAAGTGTGAGGAGAAGGTTAGTGGAGGGAGTCAAATACAGGGAAAAAAAGACAGCGTAAATTAAATTTGAGTGTTGATGAATGTGAAAAAAAAGTAGTGTGGTTTGGCCCCAGAGAGCAGCTTTATACAGGACTGGAGACATTTTTACTGTAGAAAAATCAAATATCAATTGTGTGATTTCCTTCATAGGCATTAAGAACAGCGAGTGGAAGTGTGATGAACATGTTTGGGAATTTAGCCAAGGGTGTGGGCTAGAGGGACAAGTGTGTCAGAGCCTAGAGGGGGCATATAGATAGGAGGATAGCATTGTAAGAGTTAATAAGATTGTTAGTTTAAGCGGAAAGAGAGAGAGAGCAGAGAGGTTAGAGTAGATGTCAGAGGAGAGTTTAATTAAGCAGAGGCAAATCAGTGGGACAGGTAAGATGGGGTGAGGGGAATGACTGATTGTGAATGATGAGAGCAGAAGAGGTCATGTACAACTAGAGCCTTGTTAGTCAGAGAACGGACATTCCAGATGGCATAGGAGAAGGGAAGAGAAAAGTAAGGAAAGGAATGTGGATTACATTAGATAGGTTAACACTCTTAGCAGGGAGGCCCGATGTGTATATGAGCAGGTTCAAGATTATAAGAGATATCCCACACATCAGCAAACATAGAAGGAGACACAGAGATAGGTGTAGAGAGAGACAGAGATAGCTCTATGTAGAGAGAGAGGGACGTAGAGAGAATGAGACAGATAGGCGCAGAGAGAGGGGGCGCAGAGAGAGGAGGCGCCAAAAGAGGGGGCGCAGAGAGAGGGGGCCCAGAGAATAGGATATTAAAGAGTGCTTTTCATTGAGCAGTGCAGAAATAGCTGCAATAGAGGTCTGTACAAATGGTGCAGTGTGTAGACACATGCAAAGGTAGGGGAAGGAAAGAGGAGAACATGTGGATAAAAGCAGGAGTGTGGAAGTTAGAGAAATTAGAAAAGTTTAACAGAGGAGTGAGGAAACAGCAAGCAGAAAGAACAAGAGAGAGGTTACATTGGGATGACGTTCTGTGGTAAAGAGAAAATGCTAGGAGAGAGCTTTCAAATATTAGAGGACATGAATTGAGGGAGCAAATGTATAAATCAAAACCTGAGGGGGAGGTATAGCACGAAAGCTTGCACAGCAGATTATAGTCTTAATGTTGCGTGTACCTGTCAGGGTATTCAAGAAGTTAAATTCTCACAAGTGCAGAGTTCATGATGAAATGCTGAATCTAGTCCCCCTCCAATTTAATTTTAATATAACTTTTCCATTCTTCATTACTGCAAAAAGCAAACAAAACCAAACCACATTGCATTACTATTTTCAAAATGGATTGAATGGCATATTCAACAGTGACTGTGTGATGCCAATATTCCCCACTCACTCGTAGTGAAGCACATATTGTACTAGTGTTGAAAGTAGGCCGGTAGAGTCAGGTACGCAGTACTGATAAAACAATAAGTGCCCGTCGTAAGTACCAGCTCCGCAACAGTGCAGGCATCACATTAGTGACGTGGATGAACATATATGGATAAGCCCATATTAAGGCATCACGTGACCAGAGCCGTCACTGACTGGGTATACGTAAAGACGCAGGGAGATGCAAGGAAAGGGAGGGAGAGAGACAGGGAGAAGATGTGAAACGGAGGAAGGCACGGATGGAGGGAGTTCTTCCGAGCTTCTGCGGGCCTCTCTCTTTCACTGGTGCATGCCGGGAGCTGGTCCCAACATCCACAAAGTGTGTGTGTATTATTGGTTGTATTTTATGGGGGTAGGAGGGTAGTGTGTATATTGTGTGTGTGGGAGTATTATATTGTGTGTAGAGGTGCAGAGGAGAGTACTAGATTGTGTATCTTGTGTAAGGGTGTTGTGTATATTGTGTTTGGAGCTATAATATTATTGGGGAGATTAGTATTGAGGAGGTATTATAGTGTGTATTGTGGGGAGTATTAGTGTGTGTATTGTTTGTGGGTGACAGATGCTGGGGGTATGCAGCAATCCCTGCACTGAGGTCCGAGGCGGCTCTGCATCGCTCGCACACACTGTGGATGACCAAGCATGTGCCCATGATAATCATGGCCTTAGAGGGATGAGTGTGTCAGAGCCTAGAAGGGGCATATATATGATGGAGGAGGGAGGAGGAGGAGGGAGGAGGAGGAGGGAGGAGGAGGAGATGATAGCATTGTAAAAGTTAACAAGATAGTTAGTTTAAGCAGAAAGTGAGGAGAGGTTAGAGATAAGGGTAGATGTCAGAGGAGAGAGTTCAATTAAGCTGAGGTATCGAGTAGGACAGGGGTGAGGGGAATGAGAGGTGGTGGATGATGAGAGCAGAAGAGGTCATGTACAAATAGACCTTGTTAGTCAGAGAGCAGTCATTCCAGAGGGCACGTGAGAAGTGAAGAGTAAAGTGAGACATGGAATGTGGATTACATTAGATGGGTTAATACGCTTAGCAGGGAGGTGGAGAGAGAGAGGCAAGAGGCAGAGAGTGGTGCAGGGGTTGAGGAAGAGATGTTGCATGTACCTTATCAGAACATTAAAGAACATCAATTCACACTGGTGCAGAGTTGATGATGAATCCAGTTCACCTCCAATTCAATTTTAACAGAAATGTTTCATTCTTCATTACTGAAAAAAAAGAAAAGTAAAAAACATTTCATTACTATTTTCAAAATGGATTGAATTCCCCCAACAATGACTATGTGTTACCAATATATCCCTCTCAGTCCCACTGCAGCATATACTGTACCAGTGTGAAAGTAGGAAGGTACACAGTACCGGTAAAACAATACGTGCCGGTACTATGCACCATATGAATTATAAGGGGATGTAAATCTCCCAGTCTCTCTCCATATCCGCAACAGAGCGGGCTCCGGTCAGTGGCATGGATGCCCATATATGGGTATGCTCATATTTGGGCATCCCATGTCACTGACCGGAGCCGGCTCTGAGTATAGGGATATATGCGGAGACGCACAGGTGCAAGGAAATGGGAGGAGGCACGGTGAGAAACAGGGAGAGACCACAGGAAGATAGAGGGCAACAACTTCCACAAGGTACTTGTATGGGTATAATTGTTTGTATTTTGTGCAGAGGGGGTAATTTCAGATAAAATACAATTCTCCACCCTCTACGAAACAATTCCACTTTGTTCAGTAAGCCAGAAAGTCTTGGTCCCATGTGGACTGAATTTAATGCAAATAAGGTCCTTAATCCACAAGTAAAGAATAAAGTTACTTATTCTCTACTGTAAGAAGTGCCACATTGCCCACTATTTGGGTCCTGTGCCCAGATTGTGACCATGCATGGCAGAGGTGAGATTCCCCCAACTCCAATTTGCTACACTCTCCAAGAGAGATAATTGTGATCAGAGGTGGAACTAGGGGAGGGTGTGAGCAGGGTCACTGCCCAGGGAGTAACCTGACTGGGGGCACGGAAATCTCATTTAGTGCATATGTTGCGGCACTGCATTGATTGACCGGTCAATCTGCACTGCTGCCTGTCACAGTGACATCCTGATCGGGCACTGTGATCAGCTATAGCACTGACCCAGGTGAGATAGTTCAGCACTTTACAAGGAGGGAACAGATGTTGTGGGTGACAGATGCTGGAGGTAGGCCAAGACTGTTGGCCAGAGTAACGTGGAGACTTACTGCACTCTGCATGCCCATCCTCTCCCTGACATCAGGGGAAGGAAGTGGCCCTGGGGTGTGTGTAGGTATGCCAGATGTCAGTGTATGCATAAGTAAGTATGCCTGTGTAGTGGGAGGTGTAGGGGCGTTAAGCTGGAGGACTTAAAACAGGCACAAAAGCACATAGATACCTCTGATTATACCGCACCAAATGCTGATAATATCATGCTGTAGCTGCACTTTACAGAAGATGATGCAGATGTCATCATTGGTTGGTGGGTTCATTAAATCAATCCATCATATCATAACCACACTGTGCATATGATGTACTGAATCAGTAACACCAGGAAGACATCTCCATGTTAGGAGTAGAGTTGAAGTTAACAGAATATGTCCAGCACTGTGGTGTGTAGCCCATAAATAATAATTGTGCACATTACCAGAACAACATACTGTCAACTGCAAGATCATTTTGCTGCTTGTAGCGTATGCTCATCCTGTACAGTGTTGTAGTAGATCCGTCTCTTCAGTGTTCACTGCAACAAAAGTAAGACATTGCATTAATATTACAGACGTTTGGGGGCTGAAATCTCACTTCGCTGCGGACAATTTCCCTTTGCATAAGATTCTTGTGATTATGTCAATGATGATCAATAACTGCATCATAACACAGCCGCTCTATACAGAAGATGTACTTGCTCTCATTGGTCATTGAGGTAATACGTCACACAATGTACAGATATAGCAAGGATTATTTCTCCCACTTGTGCATTATGGCATTATGATGGGAAATGTTGTGAGATTCTGCATTATCAGCATCACTGAATCTTTTGGAAATTAAGTGATATTCTATGTTTTAATGCAATATTATGGGTGATCAGCCGGTAAAATAATAATAGCTTGCTGTATCTGTAGCCATGCTCTACCCATGATGTGCTGAACCAATGACTGCAGAGAGATTCAGAGTGCTAAACATGACTGGAACGCATCTCTGAATAATGGGCAGCAAAGCAGTGCAGAATAGGAGGTGAAAGTATTTAAAATGGAAGATCCTTAGCAGCTGTGTGGAGAGTAGACAGTACAGACTGACCAAGTAAATGGTAAAAGGAGTAACTTCAACATTACTTGGCTTTGTTCTCCACATTGAAGCTTTCCTCCTCTTTAAATCACTAATACTGATGCCATGTGTAACCTGTACTGAGAGTTATATAATCTACTGGCCTAGATGAAACCATATGATGCAAACAGGATCCATCCCACTCCAGATTCATAGAATTGAACCACCTCAACCTTTCATAACAATCACATAGAACTGCAGCTGTGCGCTACTGCACATGTTCTTGTTATGAATGGTAGTAGATGTGGTCCTTGGGTCTTTACTTCATACTGTAGCCACACTCTACTCATGATGTATTGAATCAACGAAAACTTGCATGGTTCAGATCACAGGAAGGGGTAGAGTAGAGATGAAAATATTCAATGTGAAACCCGTAGCAGCCGGATTGTGTGGAGTCAATAAAACGACAAATACTAAATGGTAAATGAGAAATATACACATTGCTTATCTGTCTCTGTGTAGTAATTTTCCTTCTCTTCAACTGTCCTTCAAATTTTCTCTTTTGCAAGAAAAGGAACACATGGCTTCAATATTCACTTCTGTTCTGCAGTCATCCCTCCTGAAATAAAAGTTAAGCATTGCATTGTTATTATGATAATACATACAATAAACCTTGCTCCAAACCATTTGATGCAAAGCAAATCCACCTCCCACCCACAGCTGTGCTCCTTCTAGAGCATGCATGTCAAACTCCAGTCCTCGAGGGTCCCAAACAGGCCAGGTTTTCAGTAGGGATATCCTGAAAACCTGGCCTGTTTGCTGCCCTCGAGGACTGGAGTTTGACATCCTTGTTCTTGAGCTTCTACCACGCAAGTCATCCATGTGAGTGACACTGTACTGCAGTCCTGGTCTGCACACAATCTACTGAATCAATGACATCACACTGTAAAGGCAATCTACAAGATGTATTAGTTGTCCACACTTCCGAAATGTTACTTTTATGTCCAAATCACTTATTCCCATGACCTGATATTTGTATTTGTTATTTATAGGATTGTCACAAAGAGTTGATGAGGTCACCAAATGATAGTATGTAGAGAGAAAGAGAGATCTCAGAACAGAGCCCTGATGTATACCCACAGACAGATCAATAGAAGACGAAGACATGTTAGCAACAGAGATGGAGAATGTGTGACAGGAAAGTTATGATGAAAACCAGGATAGAACTGTGTTACGGATACCAAGAGAGAGTTTAGAATATGAAGGAGGAGAGTGATTGAGAGCATCAAACGCAGCAGATAGATCAAGTAGGATTAGTAGGGAAAAGTGACCTTGGGAATTTGCTTTAAGCACAGTCTGTAGAACGAGCTGTACGAAAGGCAGGTTGTAAAGGATCCAGGAGGGAATGTGATTTAAGAATGTTGACATTCTAGCAATTAGGAGACAAACAGCAGGAGGGATACAGGGCGGTAGTTAGTAAGGCACATAGGGTGTAGGTTGTTTCTGAGAAAAGGGTGACCACTACAGGCTTAAAGTAAGAGGGTAAAGAGCCAGAGAATAGGGAGGAATTGAAGATGTGGGTGAGAGTGGGGACTAAGAGATGCAGTAAGGTGTGAGGGGATACGATCTAGAGGGCATGTGGTAGAGGGAGAAGAGAAGATGATTAGCTTCCAGCTCTGTAAGAGAAGAAAAGGAGTCAAATGCAGAAGGAGAATTAGGTAGAAGGAGAGAAGGGGGAAGGGACAGAAGGAATCTCCTTGTGGGTGGCATCCACCTTGCCTCTGAAGTAGTCAAATGCTTGAGGAGAAGTGAAGGAAGGATGGCAAGTGTGAGGAGAAGGTTAGTGGAGGGAGTCAAATACAGGGAAAAAAAGACAGCGTAAATTAAATTTGAGTGTTGATGAATGTGAAAAAAAAGTAGTGTGGTTTGGCCCCAGAGAGCAGCTTTATACAGGACTGGAGACATTTTTACTGTAGAAAAATCAAATATCAATTGTGTGATTTCCTTCATAGGCATTAAGAACAGCGAGTGGAAGTGTGATGAACATGTTTGGGAATTTAGCCAAGGGTGTGGGCTAGAGGGACAAGTGTGTCAGAGCCTAGAGGGGGCATATAGATAGGAGGATAGCATTGTAAGAGTTAATAAGATTGTTAGTTTAAGCGGAAAGAGAGAGAGAGCAGAGAGGTTAGAGTAGATGTCAGAGGAGAGTTTAATTAAGCAGAGGCAAATCAGTGGGACAGGTAAGATGGGGTGAGGGGAATGACTGATTGTGAATGATGAGAGCAGAAGAGGTCATGTACAACTAGAGCCTTGTTAGTCAGAGAACGGACATTCCAGATGGCATAGGAGAAGGGAAGAGAAAAGTAAGGAAAGGAATGTGGATTACATTAGATAGGTTAACACTCTTAGCAGGGAGGCAGAGGCAGGGAGGCCCGATGTGTATATGAGCAGGTTCAAGATTATAAGAGATATCCCACACATCAGCAAACATAGAAGGAGACACAGAGATAGGTGTAGAGAGAGACAGAGATAGCTCTATGTAGAGAGAGAGGGACGTAGAGAGAATGAGACAGATAGGCGCAGAGAGAGGGGGCGCAGAGAGAGGAGGCGCCAAAAGAGGGGGCGCAGAGAGAGGGGGCACAGAGAATAGGATATTAAAGAGTGCTTTTCATTGAGCAGTGCAGAAATAGCTGCAATAGAGGTCTGTACAAATGGTGCAGTGTGTAGACACATGCAAAGGTAGGGGAAGGAAAGAGGAGAACATGTGGATAAAAGCAGGAGTGTGGAAGTTAGAGAAATTAGAAAAGTTTAACAGAGGAGTGAGGAAACAGCAAGCAGACAGAACAAGAGAGAGGTTACATTGGGATGACGTTCTGTGGTAAAGAGAAAATGCTAGGAGAGAGCTTTCAAATATTAGAGGACATGAATTGAGGGAGCAAATGTATAAATCAAAACCTGAGGGGGAGGTATAGCACGAAAGCTTGCACAGCAGATTATAGTCTTAATGTTGCGTGTACCTGTCAGGGTATTCAAGAAGTTAAATTCTCACAAGTGCAGAGTTCATGATGAAATGCTGAATCTAGTCCCCCTCCAATTTAATTTTAATATAACTTTTCCATTCTTCATTACTGCAAAAAGCAAACAAAACAAAACCACATTGCATTACTATTTTCAAAATGGATTGAATGGCATATTCAACAGTGACTGTGTGATGCCAATATTCCCCACTCACTCGTAGTGAAGCACATATTGTACTAGTGTTGAAAGTAGGCCGGTAGAGTCAGGTACGCAGTACTGATAAAACAATAAGTGCCCGTCGTAAGTACCAGCTCCGCAACAGTGCGGGCATCACATTAGTGACGTGGATGAACATATATGGATAAGCCCATATTAAGGCATCACGTGACCAGAGCCGTCACTGACTGGGTATACGTAAAGACGCAGGGAGATGCAAGGAAAGGGAGGGAGAGAGACAGGGAGAAGATGTGAAACGGAGGAAGGCACGGATGGAGGGAGTTCTTCCGAGCTTCTGCGGGCCTCTCTCTTTCACTGGTGCATGCCGGGAGCTGGTCCCAACATCCACAAAGTGTGTGTGTATTATTGGTTGTATTTTATGGGGGTAGGAGGGTAGTGTGTATATTGTGTGTGTGGGAGTATTATATTGTGTGTAGAGGTGCAGAGGAGAGTACTAGATTGTGTATCTTGTGTAAGGGTGTTGTGTATATTGTGTTTGGAGCTATAATATTATTGGGGAGATTAGTATTGAGGAGGTATTATAGTGTGTATTGTGGGGAGTATTAGTGTGTGTATTGTTTGTGGGTGACAGATGCTGGGGGTATGCAGCAATCCCTGCACTGAGGTCCGAGGCGGCTCTGCATCGCTCGCACGCACTGTGGACGACCAAGCATGTGCCCATGATAATCATGGCCTTAGAGGGATGAGTGTGTCAGAGCCTAGAAGGGGTATATATATAATGGAGGAGGGAGGAGGAAGGAGGAGGAGGGAGGAGGAGATGATAGCTTTGTAAAAGTTAACAAGATAGTTAGTTTAAGCAGAAAGTGAGGAGAGGTTAGAGATAAGGGTAGATGTCAGAGGAGAGAGTTCAATTAAGCTGAGGTATCGAGTAGGACAGGGGTGAGGGGAATGAGAGGTGGTGGATGAGAGCAGAAGAGGTCATGTACAAATAGACCTTGTTAGTCAGAGAGCAGTCATTCCAGAGGGCACGTGAGAAGTGAAGAGTAAAGTGAGACATGGAATGTGGATTACATTAGATGGGTTAATACGCTTAGCAGGGAGGTGGAGAGAGAGAGGCAAGAGGCAGAGAGTGGTGCAGGGGTTGAGGAAGAGATGTTGCATGTACCTTATCAGAACATTAAAGAACATCAATTCACACTGGTGCAGAGTTGATGATGAATCCAGTTCACCTCCAATTCAATTTTAACAGAAATGTTTCATTCTTCATTACTGAAAAAAAAGAAAAGTAAAAAACATTTCATTACTATTTTCAAAATGGATTGAATTCCCCCAACAATGACTATGTGTTACCAATATATCCCTCTCAGTCCCACTGCAGCATATACTGTACCAGTGTGAAAGTAGGAAGGTACACAGTACCGGTAAAACAATACGTGCCGGTACTATGCACCATATGAATTATAAGGGGATGTAAATCTCCCAGTCTCTCTCCATATCCGCAACAGAGCGGGCTCCGGTCAGTGGCATGGATGCCCATATATGGGTATGCTCATATTTGGGCATCCCATGTCACTGACCGGAGCCGGCTCTGAGTATAGGGATATATGCGGAGACGCAGAGGTGCAAGGAAATGGGAGGAGGCACGGTGAGAAACAGGGAGAGACCACAGGAAGATAGAGGGCAACAACTTCCACAAGGTACTTGTATGGGTATAATTGTTTGTATTTTGTGCAGAGGGGGTAATTTCAGATAAAATACAATTCTCCACCCTCTACGAAACAATTCCACTTTGTTCAGTAAGCCAGAAAGTCTTGGTCCCATGTGGACTGAATTTAATGCAAATAAGGTCCTTAATACACAAGTAAAGAATAAAGTTACTTATTCTCTACTGTAAGAAGTGCCACATTGCCCACTATTTGGGTCCTGTGCCCAGATTGTGACCATGCATGGCAGAGGTGAGATTCCCCCAACTCCAATTTGCTACACTCTCCAAGAGAGATAATTGTGATCAGAGGTGGAACTAGGGGAGGGTGTGAGCAGGGTCACTGCCCAGGGAGTAACCTGACTGGGGGCACGGAAATCTCATTTAGTGCATATGTTGCGGCACTGCATTGATTGACCGGTCAATCTGCACTGCTGCCTGTCACAGTGACATCCTGATCGGGCACTGTGATCAGCTATAGCACTGACCCAGGTGAGATAGTTCAGCACTTTACAAGGAGGGAACAGATGTTGTGGGTGACAGATGCTGGAGGTAGGCCAAGACTGTTGGCCAGAGTAACGTGGAGACTTACTGCACTCTGCATGCCCATCCTCTCCCTGACATCAGGGGAAGGAAGTGGCCCTGGGGTGTGTGTAGGTATGCCAGATGTCAGTGTATGCATAAGTAAGTATGCCTGTGTAGTGGGAGGTGTAGGGGCGTTAAGCTGGAGGACTTAAAACAGGCACAAAAGCACATAGATACCTCTGATTATACCGCACCAAATGCTGATAATATCATGCTGTAGCTGCACTTTACAGAAGATGATGCAGATGTCATCATTGGTTGGTGGGTTCATTAAATCAATCCATCATATCATAACCACACTGTGCATATGATGTACTGAATCAGTAACACCAGGAAGACATCTCCATGTTAGGAGTAGAGTTGAAGTTAACAGAATATGTCCAGCACTGTGGTGTGTAGCCCATAAATAATAATTGTGCACATTACCAGAACAACATACTGTCAACTGCAAGATCATTTTGCTGCTTGTAGCGTATGCTCATCCTGTACAGTGTTGTAGTAGATCCGTCTCTTCAGTGTTCACTGCAACAAAAGTAAGACATTGCATTAAGATTACAGACGTTTGGGGGCTGAAATCTCACTTCGCTGCGGACAATTTCCCTTTGCATAAGATTCTTGTGATTATGTCAATGATGATCAATAACTGCATCATAACACAGCCGCTCTATACAGAAGATGTACTTGCTCTCAATGGTCATGGAGGTAATACGTCACACAATGTACAGATATAGCAAGGATTATTTCTCCCACTGGTGCATTATGGCATTATGATGGGAAATGTTGTGAGATTCTGCATTATCAGCATCACTGAATCTTTTGGAAATTAAGTGATATTCTATGTTTTAATGCAATATTATGGATGATCAGCCGGTAAAATAATAATAGCTTGCTGTATCTGTAGCCATGCTCTACCCATGATGTGCTGAACCAATGACTGCAGAGAGATTCAGAGTGGTAAACATGACTGGAACGCATCTCTGAATAATGGGCAGCAAAGCAGTGCAGAATAGGAGGTGAAAGTATTTAAAATGGAAGATCCTTAGCAGCTGTGTGGGGAGTAGACAGTACAGACTGACCAAGTAAATGGTAAAAGGAGTAACTTCAACATTACTTGGCTTTGTTCTCCACATTGAAGCTTTCCTCCTCTTTAAATCACTAATACTGATGCCATGTGTAACCTGTACTGAAAGTTATATAATCTACTGGCCTAGATGAAACCATATGATGCAAACAGGATCCATCCCACTCCAGATTCATAGAATTGAACCACCTCAACCTTTCATAACAATCACATAGAACTGCAGCTGTGTGCTACTGCACATGTTCTTGTTATGAATGGTAGTAGATGTGGTCCTTGGGTCTTTACTTCATACTGTAGCCACACTCTACTCATGATGTATTGAATCAATGAAAACTTGCATGGTTCAGATCACAGGAAGGGGTAGAGTAGAGATGAAAATATTCAATGTGAAACCCGTAGCAGACGGATTGTGTGGAGTCAATAAAACGACAAATACTAAATGGTAAATGAGAAATATACACATTGCTTATCTGTCTCTGTGTAGTAATTTTCCTTCTCTTCAACTGTCCTTCAAATTTTCTCTTTTGCAAGAAAAGGAACACATGGCTTCAATATTCACTTCTGTTCTGCAGTCATCCCTCCTGAAATAAAAGTTAAGCATTGCATTGTTATTATGATAATACATACAATAAACCTTGCTCCAAACCATTTGATGCAAAGCAAATCCACCTCCCACCCACAGCTGTGCTCCTTCTAGAGCATGCATGTCAAACTCCAGTCCTCGAGGGTCCCAAACAGGCCAGGTTTTCAGTAGGGATATCCTGAAAACCTGGCCTGTTTGCTGCCCTCGAGGACTGGAGTTTGACATCCTTGTTCTTGAGCTTCTACCACGCAAGTCATCCATGTGAGTGACACTGTACTGCAGTCCTGGTCTGCACACAATCTACTGAATCAATGACATCACACTGTAAAGGCAATCTACAAGATGTATTAGTTGTCCACACTTCCGAAATGTTACTTTTATGTCCAAATCACTTATTCCCATGACCTGATATTTGTATTTGTTATTTATAGGATTGTCACAAAGAGTTGATGAGGTCACCAAATGATAGTATGTAGAGAGAAAGAGAGATCTCAGAACAGAGCCCTGATGTATACCCACAGACAGATCAATAGAAGACGAAGACATGTTAGCAACAGAGATGGAGAATGTGTGACAGGAAAGTTATGATGAAAACCAGGATAGAACTGTGTTACGGATACCAAGAGAGAGTTTAGAATATGAAGGAGGAGAGTGATTGAGAGCATCAAACGCAGCAGATAGATCAAGTAGGATTAGTAGGGAAAAGTGACCTTGGGAATTTGCTTTAAGCACAGTCTGTAGAACGAGCTGTACGAAAGGCAGGTTGTAAAGGATCCAGGAGGGCATGTGATTTAAGAATGTTGACATTCTAGCAATTAGGAGACAAACAGCAGGAGGGATACAGGGCGGTAGTTAGTAAGGCACATAGGGTGTAGGTTGTTTCTGAGAAAAGGGTGACCACTACAGGCTTAAAGTAAGAGGGTAAAGAGCCAGAGAATAGGGAGGAATTGAAGATGTGGGTGAGAGTGGGGACTAAGAGATGCAGTAAGGTGTGAGGGGATACGATCTAGAGGGCATGTGGTAGAGGGAGAAGAGAAGATGATTAGCTTCCAGCTCTGTAAGAGAAGAAAAGGAGTCAAATGCAGAAGGAGAATTAGGTAGAAGGAGAGAAGGGGGAAGGGACAGAAGGAATCTCCTTGTGGGTGGCATCCACCTTGCCTCTGAAGTAGTCAAATGCTTGAGGAGAAGTGAAGGAAGGATGGCAAGTGTGAGGAGAAGGTTAGTGGAGGGAGTCAAATACAGGGAAAAAAAGACAGCGTAAATTAAATTTGAGTGTTGATGAATGTGAAAAAAAAGTAGTGTGGTTTGGCCCCAGAGAGCAGCTTTATACAGGACTGGAGACATTTTTACTGTAGAAAAATCAAATATCAATTGTGTGATTTCCTTCATAGGCATTAAGAACAGCGAGTGGAAGTGTGATGAACATGTTTGGGAATTTAGCCAAGGGTGTGGGCTAGAGGGACAAGTGTGTCAGAGCCTAGAGGGGGCATATAGATAGGAGGATAGCATTGTAAGAGTTAATAAGATTGTTAGTTTAAGCGGAAAGAGAGAGAGAGCAGAGAGGTTAGAGTAGATGTCAGAGGAGAGTTTAATTAAGCAGAGGCAAATCAGTGGGACAGGTAAGATGGGGTGAGGGGAATGACTGATTGTGAATGATGAGAGCAGAAGAGGTCATGTACAACTAGAGCCTTGTTAGTCAGAGAACGGACATTCCAGATGGCATAGGAGAAGGGAAGAGAAAAGTAAGGAAAGGAATGTGGATTACATTAGATAGGTTAACACTCTAAGCAGGGAGGCAGAGGCAGGGAGGCCCGATGTGTATATGAGCAGGTTCAAGATTATAAGAGATATCCCACACATCAGCAAACATAGAAGGAGACACAGAGATAGGTGTAGAGAGAGACAGAGATAGCTCTATGTAGAGAGAGAGGGACGTAGAGAGAATGAGACAGATAGGCGCAGAGAGAGGGGGCGCAGAGAGAGGAGGCGCCAAAAGAGGGGGCGCAGAGAGAGGGGGCACAGAGAATAGGATATTAAAGAGTGCTTTTCATTGAGCAGTGCAGAAATAGCTGCAATAGAGGTCTGTACAAATGGTGCAGTGTGTAGACACATGCAAAGGTAGGGGAAGGAAAGAGGAGAACATGTGGATAAAAGCAGGAGTGTGGAAGTTAGAGAAATTAGAAAAGTTTAACAGAGGAGTGAGGAAACAGCAAGCAGAAAGAACAAGAGAGAGGTTACATTGGGATGACGTTCTGTGGTAAAGAGAAAATGCTAGGAGAGAGCTTTCAAATATTAGAGGACATGAATTGAGGGAGCAAATGTATAAATCAAAACCTGAGGGGGAGGTATAGCACGAAAGCTTGCACAGCAGATTATAGTCTTAATGTTGCGTGTACCTGTCAGGGTATTCAAGAAGTTAAATTCTCACAAGTGCAGAGTTCATGATGAAATGCTGAATCTAGTCCCCCTCCAATTTAATTTTAATATAACTTTTCCATTCTTCATTACTGCAAAAAGCAAACAAAACAAAACCACATTGCATTACTATTTTCAAAATGGATTGAATGGCATATTCAACAGTGACTGTGTGATGCCAATATTCCCCACTCACTCGTAGTGAAGCACATATTGTACTAGTGTTGAAAGTAGGCCGGTAGAGTCAGGTACGCAGTACTGATAAAACAATAAGTGCCCGTCGTAAGTACCAGCTCCGCAACAGTGCGGGCATCACATTAGTGACGTGGATGAACATATATGGATAAGCCCATATTAAGGCATCACGTGACCAGAGCCGTCACTGACTGGGTATACGTAAAGACGCAGGGAGATGCAAGGAAAGGGAGGGAGAGAGACAGGGAGAAGATGTGAAACGGAGGAAGGCACGGATGGAGGGAGTTCTTCCGAGCTTCTGCGGGCCTCTCTCTTTCACTGGTGCATGCCGGGAGCTGGTCCCAACATCCACAAAGTGTGTGTGTATTATTGGTTGTATTTTATGGGGGTAGGAGGGTAGTGTGTATATTGTGTGTGTGGGAGTATTATATTGTGTGTAGAGGTGCAGAGGAGAGTACTAGATTGTGTATCTTGTGTAAGGGTGTTGTGTATATTGTGTTTGGAGCTATAATATTATTGGGGAGATTAGTATTGAGGAGGTATTATAGTGTGTATTGTGGGGAGTATTAGTGTGTGTATTGTTTGTGGGTGACAGATGCTGGGGGTATGCAGCAATCCCTGCACTGAGGTCCGAGGCGGCTCTGCATCGCTCGCACGCACTGTGGACGACCAAGCATGTGCCCATGATAATCATGGCCTTAGAGGGATGAGTGTGTCAGAGCCTAGAAGGGGTATATATATAATGGAGGAGGGAGGAGGAAGGAGGAGGAGGGAGGAGGAGATGATAGCATTGTAAAAGTTAACAAGATAGTTAGTTTAAGCAGAAAGTGAGGAGAGGTTAGAGATAAGGGTAGATGTCAGAGGAGAGAGTTCAATTAAGCTGAGGTATCGAGTAGGACAGGGGTGAGGGGAATGAGAGGTGGTGGATGATGAGAGCAGAAGAGGTCATGTACAAATAGACCTTGTTAGTCAGAGAGCAGTCATTCCAGAGGGCACGTGAGAAGTGAAGAGTAAAGTGAGACATGGAATGTGGATTACATTAGATGGGTTAATACGCTTAGCAGGGAGGTGGAGAGAGAGAGGCAAGAGGCAGAGAGTGGTGCAGGGGTTGAGGAAGAGATGTTGCATGTACCTTATCAGAACATTAAAGAACATCAATTCACACTGGTGCAGAGTTGATGATGAATCCAGTTCACCTCCAATTCAATTTTAACAGAAATGTTTCATTCTTCATTACTGAAAAAAAAGAAAAGTAAAAAACATTTCATTACTATTTTCAAAATGGATTGAATTCCCCCAACAATGACTATGTGTTACCAATATATCCCTCTCAGTCCCACTGCAGCATATACTGTACCAGTGTGAAAGTAGGAAGGTACACAGTACCGGTAAAACAATACGTGCCGGTACTATGCACCATATGAATTATAAGGGGATGTAAATCTCCCAGTCTCTCTCCATATCCGCAACAGAGCGGGCTCCGGTCAGTGGCATGGATGCCCATATATGGGTATGCTCATATTTGGGCATCCCATGTCACTGACCGGAGCCGGCTCTGAGTATAGGGATATATGCGGAGACGCAGAGGTGCAAGGAAATGGGAGGAGGCACGGTGAGAAACAGGGAGAGACCACAGGAAGATAGAGGGCAACAACTTCCACAAGGTACTTGTATGGGTATAATTGTTTGTATTTTGTGCAGAGGGGGTAATTTCAGATAAAATACAATTCTCCACCCTCTACGAAACAATTCCACTTTGTTCAGTAAGCCAGAAAGTCTTGGTCCCATGTGGACTGAATTTAATGCAAATAAGGTCCTTAATACACAAGTAAAGAATAAAGTTACTTATTCTCTACTGTAAGAAGTGCCACATTGCCCACTATTTGGGTCCTGTGCCCAGATTGTGACCATGCATGGCAGAGGTGAGATTCCCCCAACTCCAATTTGCTACACTCTCCAAGAGAGATAATTGTGATCAGAGGTGGAACTAGGGGAGGGTGTGAGCAGGGTCACTGCCCAGGGAGTAACCTGACTGGGGGCACGGAAATCTCATTTAGTGCATATGTTGCGGCACTGCATTGATTGACCGGTCAATCTGCACTGCTGCCTGTCACAGTGACATCCTGATCGGGCACTGTGATCAGCTATAGCACTGACCCAGGTGAGATAGTTCAGCACTTTACAAGGAGGGAACAGATGTTGTGGGTGACAGATGCTGGAGGTAGGCCAAGACTGTTGGCCAGAGTAACGTGGAGACTTACTGCACTCTGCATGCCCATCCTCTCCCTGACATCAGGGGAAGGAAGTGGCCCTGGGGTGTGTGTAGGTATGCCAGATGTCAGTGTATGCATAAGTAAGTATGCCTGTGTAGTGGGAGGTGTAGGGGCGTTAAGCTGGAGGACTTAAAACAGGCACAAAAGCACATAGATACCTCTGATTATACCGCACCAAATGCTGATAATATCATGCTGTAGCTGCACTTTACAGAAGATGATGCAGATGTCATCATTGGTTGGTGGGTTCATTAAATCAATCCATCATATCATAACCACACTGTGCATATGATGTACTGAATCAGTAACACCAGGAAGACATCTCCATGTTAGGAGTAGAGTTGAAGTTAACAGAATATGTCCAGCACTGTGGTGTGTAGCCCATAAATAATAATTGTGCACATTACCAGAACAACATACTGTCAACTGCAAGATCATTTTGCTGCTTGTAGCGTATGCTCATCCTGTACAGTGTTGTAGTAGATCCGTCTCTTCAGTGTTCACTGCAACAAAAGTAAGACATTGCATTAATATTACAGACGTTTGGGGGCTGAAATCTCACTTCGCTGCGGACAATTTCCCTTTGCATAAGATTCTTGTGATTATGTCAATGATGATCAATAACTGCATCATAACACAGCCGCTCTATACAGAAGATGTACTTGCTCTCAATGGTCATGGAGGTAATACGTCACACAATGTACAGATATAGCAAGGATTATTTCTCCCACTGGTGCATTATGGCATTATGATGGGAAATGTTGTGAGATTCTGCATTATCAGCATCACTGAATCTTTTGGAAATTAAGTGATATTCTATGTTTTAATGCAATATTATGGATGATCAGCCGGTAAAATAATAATAGCTTGCTGTATCTGTAGCCATGCTCTACCCATGATGTGCTGAACCAATGACTGCAGAGAGATTCAGAGTGGTAAACATGACTGGAACGCATCTCTGAATAATGGGCAGCAAAGCAGTGCAGAATAGGAGGTGAAAGTATTTAAAATGGAAGATCCTTAGCAGCTGTGTGGGGAGTAGACAGTACAGACTGACCAAGTAAATGGTAAAAGGAGTAACTTCAACATTACTTGGCTTTGTTCTCCACATTGAAGCTTTCCTCCTCTTTAAATCACTAATACTGATGCCATGTGTAACCTGTACTGAGAGTTATATAATCTACTGGCCTAGATGAAACCATATGATGCAAACAGGATCCATCCCACTCCAGATTCATAGAATTGAACCACCTCAACCTTTCATAACAATCACATAGAACTGCAGCTGTGCGCTACTGCACATGTTCTTGTTATGAATGGTAGTAGATGTGGTCCTTGGGTCTTTACTTCATACTGTAGCCACCCTCTACTCATGATGTATTGAATCAACGAAAACTTGCATGGTTCAGATCACAGGAAGGGGTAGAGTAGAGATGAAAATATTCAATGTGAAACCCGTAGCAGCCGGATTGTGTGGAGTCAATAAAACGACAAATACTAAATGGTAAATGAGAAATATACACATTGCTTATCTGTCTCTGTGTAGTAATTTTCCTTCTCTTCAACTGTCCTTCAAATTTTCTCTTTTGCAAGAAAAGGAACACATGGCTTCAATATTCACTTCTGTTCTGCAGTCATCCCTCCTGAAATAAAAGTTAAGCATTGCATTGTTATTATGATAATACATACAATAAACCTTGCTCCAAACCATTTGATGCAAAGCAAATCCACCTCCCACCCACAGCTGTGCTCCTTCTAGAGCATGCATGTCAAACTCCAGTCCTCGAGGGTCCCAAACAGGCCAGGTTTTCAGTAGGGATATCCTGAAAACCTGGCCTGTTTGCTGCCCTCGAGGACTGGAGTTTGACATCCTTGTTCTTGAGCTTCTACCACGCAAGTCATCCATGTGAGTGACACTGTACTGCAGTCCTGGTCTGCACACAATCTACTGAATCAATGACATCACACTGTAAAGGCAATCTACAAGATGTATTAGTTGTCCACACTTCCGAAATGTTACTTTTATGTCCAAATCACTTATTCCCATGACCTGATATTTGTATTTGTTATTTATAGGATTGTCACAAAGAGTTGATGAGGTCACCAAATGATAGTATGTAGAGAGAAAGAGAGATCTCAGAACAGAGCCCTGATGTATACCCACAGACAGATCAATAGAAGACGAAGACATGTTAGCAACAGAGATGGAGAATGTGTGACAGGAAAGTTATGATGAAAACCAGGATAGAACTGTGTTACGGATACCAAGAGAGAGTTTAGAATATGAAGGAGGAGAGTGATTGAGAGCATCAAACGCAGCAGATAGATCAAGTAGGATTAGTAGGGAAAAGTGACCTTGGGAATTTGCTTTAAGCACAGTCTGTAGAACGAGCTGTACGAAAGGCAGGTTGTAAAGGATCCAGGAGGGCATGTGATTTAAGAATGTTGACATTCTAGCAATTAGGAGACAAACAGCAGGAGGGATACAGGGCGGTAGTTAGTAAGGCACATAGGGTGTAGGTTGTTTCTGAGAAAAGGGTGACCACTACAGGCTTAAAGTAAGAGGGTAAAGAGCCAGAGAATAGGGAGGAATTGAAGATGTGGGTGAGAGTGGGGACTAAGAGATGCAGTAAGGTGTGAGGGGATACGATCTAGAGGGCATGTGGTAGAGGGAGAAGAGAAGATGATTAGCTTCCAGCTCTGTAAGAGAAGAAAAGGAGTCAAATGCAGAAGGAGAATTAGGTAGAAGGAGAGAAGGGGGAAGGGACAGAAGGAATCTCCTTGTGGGTGGCATCCACCTTGCCTCTGAAGTAGTCAAATGCTTGAGGAGAAGTGAAGGAAGGATGGCAAGTGTGAGGAGAAGGTTAGTGGAGGGAGTCAAATACAGGGAAAAAAAGACAGCGTAAATTAAATTTGAGTGTTGATGAATGTGAAAAAAAAGTAGTGTGGTTTGGCCCCAGAGAGCAGCTTTATACAGGACTGGAGACATTTTTACTGTAGAAAAATCAAATATCAATTGTGTGATTTCCTTCATAGGCATTAAGAACAGCGAGTGGAAGTGTGATGAACATGTTTGGGAATTTAGCCAAGGGTGTGGGCTAGAGGGACAAGTGTGTCAGAGCCTAGAGGGGGCATATAGATAGGAGGATAGCATTGTAAGAGTTAATAAGATTGTTAGTTTAAGCGGAAAGAGAGAGAGAGCAGAGAGGTTAGAGTAGATGTCAGAGGAGAGTTTAATTAAGCAGAGGCAAATCAGTGGGACAGGTAAGATGGGGTGAGGGGAATGACTGATTGTGAATGATGAGAGCAGAAGAGGTCATGTACAACTAGAGCCTTGTTAGTCAGAGAACGGACATTCCAGATGGCATAGGAGAAGGGAAGAGAAAAGTAAGGAAAGGAATGTGGATTACATTAGATAGGTTAACACTCTTAGCAGGGAGGCAGAGGCAGGGAGGCCCGATGTGTATATGAGCAGGTTCAAGATTATAAGAGATATCCCACACATCAGCAAACATAGAAGGAGACACAGAGATAGGTGTAGAGAGAGACAGAGATAGCTCTATGTAGAGAGAGAGGGACGTAGAGAGAATGAGACAGATAGGCGCAGAGAGAGGGGGCGCAGAGAGAGGAGGCGCCAAAAGAGGGGGCGCAGAGAGAGGGGGCACAGAGAATAGGATATTAAAGAGTGCTTTTCATTGAGCAGTGCAGAAATAGCTGCAATAGAGGTCTGTACAAATGGTGCAGTGTGTAGACACATGCAAAGGTAGGGGAAGGAAAGAGGAGAACATGTGGATAAAAGCAGGAGTGTGGAAGTTAGAGAAATTAGAAAAGTTTAACAGAGGAGTGAGGAAACAGCAAGCAGAAAGAACAAGAGAGAGGTTACATTGGGATGACGTTCTGTGGTAAAGAGAAAATGCTAGGAGAGAGCTTTCAAATATTAGAGGACATGAATTGAGGGAGCAAATGTATAAATCAAAACCTGAGGGGGAGGTATAGCACGAAAGCTTGCACAGCAGATTATAGTCTTAATGTTGCGTGTACCTGTCAGGGTATTCAAGAAGTTAAATTCTCACAAGTGCAGAGTTCATGATGAAATGCTGAATCTAGTCCCCCTCCAATTTAATTTTAATATAACTTTTCCATTCTTCATTACTGCAAAAAGCAAACAAAACAAAACCACATTGCATTACTATTTTCAAAATGGATTGAATGGCATATTCAACAGTGACTGTGTGATGCCAATATTCCCCACTCACTCGTAGTGAAGCACATATTGTACTAGTGTTGAAAGTAGGCCGGTAGAGTCAGGTACGCAGTACTGATAAAACAATAAGTGCCCGTCGTAAGTACCAGCTCCGCAACAGTGCGGGCATCACATTAGTGACGTGGATGAACATATATGGATAAGCCCATATTAAGGCATCACGTGACCAGAGCCGTCACTGACTGGGTATACGTAAAGACGCAGGGAGATGCAAGGAAAGGGAGGGAGAGAGACAGGGAGAAGATGTGAAACGGAGGAAGGCACGGATGGAGGGAGTTCTTCCGAGCTTCTGCGGGCCTCTCTCTTTCACTGGTGCATGCCGGGAGCTGGTCCCAACATCCACAAAGTGTGTGTGTATTATTGGTTGTATTTTATGGGGGTAGGAGGGTAGTGTGTATATTGTGTGTGTGGGAGTATTATATTGTGTGTAGAGGTGCAGAGGAGAGTACTAGATTGTGTATCTTGTGTAAGGGTGTTGTGTATATTGTGTTTGGAGCTATAATATTATTGGGGAGATTAGTATTGAGGAGGTATTATAGTGTGTATTGTGGGGAGTATTAGTGTGTGTATTGTTTGTGGGTGACAGATGCTGGGGGTATGCAGCAATCCCTGCACTGAGGTCCGAGGCGGCTCTGCATCGCTCGCACGCACTGTGGACGACCAAGCATGTGCCCATGATAATCATGGCCTTAGAGGGATGAGTGTGTCAGAGCCTAGAAGGGGTATATATATAATGGAGGAGGGTGGAGGAAGTAGGAGGAGGGAGGAGGAGATGATAGCATTGTAAAAGTTAACAAGATAGTTAGTTTAAGCAGAAAGTGAGGAGAGGTTAGAGATAAGGGTAGATGTCAGAGGAGAGAGTTCAATTAAGCTGAGGTATCGAGTAGGACAGGGGTGAGGGGAATGAGAGGTGGTGGATGAGAGCAGAAGAGGTCATGTACAAATAGACCTTGTTAGTCAGAGAGCAGTCATTCCAGAGGGCACGTGAGAAGTGAAGAGTAAAGTGAGACATGGAATGTGGATTACATTAGATGGGTTAATACGCTTAGCAGGGAGGTGGAGAGAGAGAGGCAAGAGGCAGAGAGTGGTGCAGGGTTTGAGGAAGAGATGTTGCATGTACCTTATCAGAACATTAAAGAACATCAATTCACACTGGTGCAGAGTTGATGATGAATCCAGTTCACCTCCAATTCAATTTTAACAGAAATGTTTCATTCTTCATTACTGAAAAAAAAGAAAAGTAAAAAACATTTCATTACTATTTTCAAAATGGATTGAATTCCCCCAACAATGACTATGTGTTACCAATATATCCCTCTCAGTCCCACTGCAGCATATACTGTACCAGTGTGAAAGTAGGAAGGTACACAGTACCGGTAAAACAATACGTGCCGGTACTATGCACCATATGAATTATAAGGGGATGTAAATCTCCCAGTCTCTCTCCATATCCGCAACAGAGCGGGCTCCGGTCAGTGGCATGGATGCCCATATATGGGTATGCTCATATTTGGGCATCCCATGTCACTGACCGGAGCCGGCTCTGAGTATAGGGATATATGCGGAGACGCAGAGGTGCAAGGAAATGGGAGGAGGCACGGTGAGAAACAGGGAGAGACCACAGGAAGATAGAGGGCAACAACTTCCACAAGGTACTTGTATGGGTATAATTGTTTGTATTTTGTGCAGAGGGGGTAATTTCAGATAAAATACAATTCTCCACCCTCTACGAAACAATTCCACTTTGTTCAGTAAGCCAGAAAGTCTTGGTCCCATGTGGACTGAATTTAATGCAAATAAGGTCCTTAATACACAAGTAAAGAATAAAGTTACTTATTCTCTACTGTAAGAAGTGCCACATTGCCCACTATTTGGGTCCTGTGCCCAGATTGTGACCATGCATGGCAGAGGTGAGATTCCCCCAACTCCAATTTGCTACACTCTCCAAGAGAGATAATTGTGATCAGAGGTGGAACTAGGGGAGGGTGTGAGCAGGGTCACTGCCCAGGGAGTAACCTGACTGGGGGCACGGAAATCTCATTTAGTGCATATGTTGCGGCACTGCATTGATTGACCGGTCAATCTGCACTGCTGCCTGTCACAGTGACATCCTGATCGGGCACTGTGATCAGCTATAGCACTGACCCAGGTGAGATAGTTCAGCACTTTACAAGGAGGGAACAGATGTTGTGGGTGACAGATGCTGGAGGTAGGCCAAGACTGTTGGCCAGAGTAACGTGGAGACTTACTGCACTCTGCATGCCCATCCTCTCCCTGACATCAGGGGAAGGAAGTGGCCCTGGGGTGTGTGTAGGTATGCCAGATGTCAGTGTATGCATAAGTAAGTATGCCTGTGTAGTGGGAGGTGTAGGGGCGTTAAGCTGGAGGACTTAAAACAGGCACAAAAGCACATAGATACCTCTGATTATACCGCACCAAATGCTGATAATATCATGCTGTAGCTGCACTTTACAGAAGATGATGCAGATGTCATCATTGGTTGGTGGGTTCATTAAATCAATCCATCATATCATAACCACACTGTGCATATGATGTACTGAATCAGTAACACCAGGAAGACATCTCCATGTTAGGAGTAGAGTTGAAGTTAACAGAATATGTCCAGCACTGTGGTGTGTAGCCCATAAATAATAATTGTGCACATTACCAGAACAACATACTGTCAACTGCAAGATCATTTTGCTGCTTGTAGCGTATGCTCATCCTGTACAGTGTTGTAGTAGATCCGTCTCTTCAGTGTTCACTGCAACAAAAGTAAGACATTGCATTAAGATTACAGACGTTTGGGGGCTGAAATCTCACTTCGCTGCGGACAATTTCCCTTTGCATAAGATTCTTGTGATTATGTCAATGATGATCAATAACTGCATCATAACACAGCCGCTCTATACAGAAGATGTACTTGCTCTCAATGGTCATGGAGGTAATACGTCACACAAAGTACAGATATAGCAAGGATTATTTCTCCCACTGGTGCATTATGGCATTATGATGGGAAATGTTGTGAGATTCTGCATTATCAGCATCACTGAATCTTTTGGAAATTAAGTGATATTCTATGTTTTAATGCAATATTATGGATGATCAGCCGGTAAAATAATAATAGCTTGCTGTATCTGTAGCCATGCTCTACCCATGATGTGCTGAACCAATGACTGCAGAGAGATTCAGAGTGGTAAACATGACTGGAACGCATCTCTGAATAATGGGCAGCAAAGCAGTGCAGAATAGGAGGTGAAAGTATTTAAAATGGAAGATCCTTAGCAGCTGTGTGGGGAGTAGACAGTACAGACTGACCAAGTAAATGGTAAAAGGAATAACTTCAACATTACTTGGCTTTGTTCTCCACATTGAAGCTTTCCTCCTCTTTAAATCACTAATACTGATGCCATGTGTAACCTGTACTGAGAGTTATATAATCTACTGGCCTAGATGAAACCATATGATGCAAACAGGATCCATCCCACTCCAGATTCATAGAATTGAACCACCTCAATCTTTCATAACAATCACATAGAACTGCAGCTGTGCGCTACTGCACATGTTCTTGTTATGAATGGTAGTAGATGTGGTCCTTGGGTCTTTACTTCATACTGTAGCCACCCTCTACTCATGATGTATTGAATCAACGAAAACTTGCATGGTTCAGATCACAGGAAGGGGTAGAGTAGAGATGAAAATATTCAATGTGAAACCCGTAGCAGCCGGATTGTGTGGAGTCAATAAAACGACAAATACTAAATGGTAAATGAGAAATATACACATTGCTTATCTGTCTCTGTGTAGTAATTTTCCTTCTCTTCAACTGTCCTTCAAATTTTCTCTTTTGCAAGAAAAGGAACACATGGCTTCAATATTCACTTCTGTTCTGCAGTCATCCCTCCTGAAATAAAAGTTAAGCATTGCATTGTTATTATGATAATACATACAATAAACCTTGCTCCAAACCATTTGATGCAAAGCAAATCCACCTCCCACCCACAGCTGTGCTCCTTCTAGAGCATGCATGTCAAACTCCAGTCCTGGAGGGTCCCAAACAGGCCAGGTTTTCAGTAGGGATATCCTGAAAACCTGGCCTGTTTGCTGCCCTCGAGGACTGGAGTTTGACATCCTTGTTCTTGAGCTTCTACCACGCAAGTCATCCATGTGAGTGACACTGTACTGCAGTCCTGGTCTGCACACAATCTACTGAATCAATGACATCACACTGTAAAGGCAATCTACAAGATGTATTAGTTGTCCACACTTCCGAAATGTTACTTTTATGTCCAAATCACTTATTCCCATGACCTGATATTTGTATTTGTTATTTATAGGATTGTCACAAAGAGTTGATGAGGTCACCAAATGATAGTATGTAGAGAGAAAGAGAGATCTCAGAACAGAGCCCTGATGTATACCCACAGACAGATCAATAGAAGACGAAGACATGTTAGCAACAGAGATGGAGAATGTGTGACAGGAAAGTTATGATGAAAACCAGGATAGAACTGTGTTACGGATACCAAGAGAGAGTTTAGAATATGAAGGAGGAGAGTGATTGAGAGCATCAAACGCAGCAGATAGATCAAGTAGGATTAGTAGGGAAAAGTGACCTTGGGAATTTGCTTTAAGCACAGTCTGTAGAACGAGCTGTACGAAAGGCAGGTTGTAAAGGATCCAGGAGGGCATGTGATTTAAGAATGTTGACATTCTAGCAATTAGGAGACAAACAGCAGGAGGGATACAGGGCGGTAGTTAGTAAGGCACATAGGGTGTAGGTTGTTTCTGAGAAAAGGGTGACCACTACAGGCTTAAAGTAAGAGGGTAAAGAGCCAGAGAATAGGGAGGAATTGAAGATGTGGGTGAGAGTGGGGACTAAGAGATGCAGTAAGGTGTGAGGGGATACGATCTAGAGGGCATGTGGTAGAGGGAGAAGAGAAGATGATTAGCTTCCAGCTCTGTAAGAGAAGAAAAGGAGTCAAATGCAGAAGGAGAATTAGGTAGAAGGAGAGAAGGGGGAAGGGACAGAAGGAATCTCCTTGTGGGTGGCATCCACCTTGCCTCTGAAGTAGTCAAATGCTTGAGGAGAAGTGAAGGAAGGATGGCAAGTGTGAGGAGAAGGTTAGTGGAGGGAGTCAAATACAGGGAAAAAAAGACAGCGTAAATTAAATTTGAGTGTTGATGAATGTGAAAAAAAAGTAGTGTGGTTTGGCCCCAGAGAGCAGCTTTATACAGGACTGGAGACATTTTTACTGTAGAAAAATCAAATATCAATTGTGTGATTTCCTTCATAGGCATTAAGAACAGCGAGTGGAAGTGTGATGAACATGTTTGGGAATTTAGCCAAGGGTGTGGGCTAGAGGGACAAGTGTGTCAGAGCCTAGAGGGGGCATATAGATAGGAGGATAGCATTGTAAGAGTTAATAAGATTGTTAGTTTAAGCGGAAAGAGAGAGAGAGCAGAGAGGTTAGAGTAGATGTCAGAGGAGAGTTTAATTAAGCAGAGGCAAATCAGTGGGACAGGTAAGATGGGGTGAGGGGAATGACTGATTGTGAATGATGAGAGCAGAAGAGGTCATGTACAACTAGAGCCTTGTTAGTCAGAGAACGGACATTCCAGATGGCATAGGAGAAGGGAAGAGAAAAGTAAGGAAAGGAATGTGGATTACATTAGATAGGTTAACACTCTTAGCAGGGAGGCAGAGGCAGGGAGGCCCGATGTGTATATGAGCAGGTTCAAGATTATAAGAGATATCCCACACATCAGCAAACATAGAAGGAGACACAGAGATAGGTGTAGAGAGAGACAGAGATAGCTCTATGTAGAGAGAGAGGGACGTAGAGAGAATGAGACAGATAGGCGCAGAGAGAGGGGGCGCAGAGAGAGGAGGCGCCAAAAGAGGGGGCGCAGAGAGAGGGGGCACAGAGAATAGGATATTAAAGAGTGCTTTTCATTGAGCAGTGCAGAAATAGCTGCAATAGAGGTCTGTACAAATGGTGCAGTGTGTAGACACATGCAAAGGTAGGGGAAGGAAAGAGGAGAACATGTGGATAAAAGCAGGAGTGTGGAAGTTAGAGAAATTAGAAAAGTTTAACAGAGGAGTGAGGAAACAGCAAGCAGAAAGAACAAGAGAGGTTACATTGGGATGACGTTCTGTGGTAAAGAGAAAATGCTAGGAGAGAGCTTTCAAATATTAGAGGACATGAATTGAGGGAGCAAATGTATAAATCAAAACCTGAGGGGGAGGTATAGCACGAAAGCTTGCACAGCAGATTATAGTCTTAATGTTGCGTGTACCTGTCAGGGTATTCAAGAAGTTAAATTCTCACAAGTGCAGAGTTCATGATGAAATGCTGAATCTAGTCCCCCTCCAATTTAATTTTAATATAACTTTTCCATTCTTCATTACTGCAAAAAGCAAACAAAACAAAACCACATTGCATTACTATTTTCAAAATGGATTGAATGGCATATTCAACAGTGACTGTGTGATGCCAATATTCCCCACTCACTCGTAGTGAAGCACATATTGTACTAGTGTTGAAAGTAGGCCGGTAGAGTCAGGTACGCAGTACTGATAAAACAATAAGTGCCCGTCGTAAGTACCAGCTCCGCAACAGTGCGGGCATCACATTAGTGACGTGGATGAACATATATGGATAAGCCCATATTAAGGCATCACGTGACCAGAGCCGTCACTGACTGGGTATACGTAAAGACGCAGGGAGATGCAAGGAAAGGGAGGGAGAGAGACAGGGAGAAGATGTGAAACGGAGGAAGGCACGGATGGAGGGAGTTCTTCCGAGCTTCTGCGGGCCTCTCTCTTTCACTGGTGCATGCCGGGAGCTGGTCCCAACATCCACAAAGTGTGTGTGTATTATTGGTTGTATTTTATGGGGGTAGGAGGGTAGTGTGTATATTGTGTGTGTGGGAGTATTATATTGTGTGTAGAGGTGCAGAGGAGAGTACTAGATTGTGTATCTTGTGTAAGGGTGTTGTGTATATTGTGTTTGGAGCTATAATATTATTGGGGAGATTAGTATTGAGGAGGTATTATAGTGTGTATTGTGGGGAGTATTAGTGTGTGTATTGTTTGTGGGTGACAGATGCTGGGGGTATGCAGCAATCCCTGCACTGAGGTCCGAGGCGGCTCTGCATCGCTCGCACGCACTGTGGACGACCAAGCATGTGCCCATGATAATCATGGCCTTAGAGGGATGAGTGTGTCAGAGCCTAGAAGGGGTATATATATAATGGAGGAGGGAGGAGGAAGGAGGAGGAGGGAGGAGGAGATGATAGCTTTGTAAAAGTTAACAAGATAGTTAGTTTAAGCAGAAAGTGAGGAGAGGTTAGAGATACGGGTAGATGTCAGAGGAGAGAGTTCAATTAAGCTGAGGTATCGAGTAGGACAGGGGTGAGGGGAATGAGAGGTGGTGGATGAGAGCAGAAGAGGTCATGTACAAATAGACCTTGTTAGTCAGAGAGCAGTCATTCCAGAGGGCACGTGAGAAGTGAAGAGTAAAGTGAGACATGGAATGTGGATTACATTAGATGGGTTAATACGCTTAGCAGGGAGGTGGAGAGAGAGAGGCAAGAGGCAGAGAGTGGTGCAGGGGTTGAGGAAGAGATGTTGCATGTACCTTATCAGAACATTAAAGAACATCAATTCACACTGGTGCAGAGTTGATGATGAATCCAGTTCACCTCCAATTCAATTTTAACAGAAATGTTTCATTCTTCATTACTGAAAAAAAAGAAAAGTAAAAAACATTTCATTACTATTTTCAAAATGGATTGAATTCCCCCAACAATGACTATGTGTTACCAATATATCCCTCTCAGTCCCACTGCAGCATATACTGTACCAGTGTGAAAGTAGGAAGGTACACAGTACCGGTAAAACAATACGTGCCGGTACTATGCACCATATGAATTATAAGGGGATGTAAATCTCCCAGTCTCTCTCCATATCCGCAACAGAGCGGGCTCCGGTCAGTGGCATGGATGCCCATATATGGGTATGCTCATATTTGGGCATCCCATGTCACTGACCGGAGCCGGCTCTGAGTATAGGGATATATGCGGAGACGCAGAGGTGCAAGGAAATGGGAGGAGGCACGGTGAGAAACAGGGAGAGACCACAGGAAGATAGAGGGCAACAACTTCCACAAGGTACTTGTATGGGTATAATTGTTTGTATTTTGTGCAGAGGGGGTAATTTCAGATAAAATACAATTCTCCACCCTCTACGAAACAATTCCACTTTGTTCAGTAAGCCAGAAAGTCTTGGTCCCATGTGGACTGAATTTAATGCAAATAAGGTCCTTAATACACAAGTAAAGAATAAAGTTACTTATTCTCTACTGTAAGAAGTGCCACATTGCCCACTATTTGGGTCCTGTGCCCAGATTGTGACCATGCATGGCAGAGGTGAGATTCCCCCAACTCCAATTTGCTACACTCTCCAAGAGAGATAATTGTGATCAGAGGTGGAACTAGGGGAGGGTGTGAGCAGGGTCACTGCCCAGGGAGTAACCTGACTGGGGGCACGGAAATCTCATTTAGTGCATATGTTGCGGCACTGCATTGATTGACCGGTCAATCTGCACTGCTGCCTGTCACAGTGACATCCTGATCGGGCACTGTGATCAGCTATAGCACTGACCCAGGTGAGATAGTTCAGCACTTTACAAGGAGGGAACAGATGTTGTGGGTGACAGATGCTGGAGGTAGGCCAAGACTGTTGGCCAGAGTAACGTGGAGACTTACTGCACTCTGCATGCCCATCCTCTCCCTGACATCAGGGGAAGGAAGTGGCCCTGGGGTGTGTGTAGGTATGCCAGATGTCAGTGTATGCATAAGTAAGTATGCCTGTGTAGTGGGAGGTGTAGGGGCGTTAAGCTGGAGGACTTAAAACAGGCACAAAAGCACATAGATACCTCTGATTATACCGCACCAAATGCTGATAATATCATGCTGTAGCTGCACTTTACAGAAGATGATGCAGATGTCATCATTGGTTGGTGGGTTCATTAAATCAATCCATCATATCATAACCACACTGTGCATATGATGTACTGAATCAGTAACACCAGGAAGACATCTCCATGTTAGGAGTAGAGTTGAAGTTAACAGAATATGTCCAGCACTGTGGTGTGTAGCCCATAAATAATAATTGTGCACATTACCAGAACAACATACTGTCAACTGCAAGATCATTTTGCTGCTTGTAGCGTATGCTCATCCTGTACAGTGTTGTAGTAGATCCGTCTCTTCAGTGTTCACTGCAACAAAAGTAAGACATTGCATTAAGATTACAGACGTTTGGGGGCTGAAATCTCACTTCGCTGCGGACAATTTCCCTTTGCATAAGATTCTTGTGATTATGTCAATGATGATCAATAACTGCATCATAACACAGCCGCTCTATACAGAAGATGTACTTGCTCTCAATGGTCATGGAGGTAATACGTCACACAATGTACAGATATAGCAAGGATTATTTCTCCCACTGGTGCATTATGGCATTATGATGGGAAATGTTGTGAGATTCTGCATTATCAGCATCACTGAATCTTTTGGAAATTAAGTGATATTCTATGTTTTAATGCAATATTATGGATGATCAGCCGGTAAAATAATAATAGCTTGCTGTATCTGTAGCCATGCTCTACCCATGATGTGCTGAACCAATGACTGCAGAGAGATTCAGAGTGGTAAACATGACTGGAACGCATCTCTGAATAATGGGCAGCAAAGCAGTGCAGAATAGGAGGTGAAAGTATTTAAAATGGAAGATCCTTAGCAGCTGTGTGGGGAGTAGACAGTACAGACTGACCAAGTAAATGGTAAAAGGAATAACTTCAACATTACTTGGCTTTGTTCTCCACATTGAAGCTTTCCTCCTCTTTAAATCACTAATACTGATGCCATGTGTAACCTGTACTGAGAGTTATATAATCTACTGGCCTAGATGAAACCATATGATGCAAACAGGATCCATCCCACTCCAGATTCATAGAATTGAACCACCTCAATCTTTCATAACAATCACATAGAACTGCAGCTGTGCGCTACTGCACATGTTCTTGTTATGAATGGTAGTAGATGTGGTCCTTGGGTCTTTACTTCATACTGTAGCCACCCTCTACTCATGATGTATTGAATCAACGAAAACTTGCATGGTTCAGATCACAGGAAGGGGTAGAGTAGAGATGAAAATATTCAATGTGAAACCCGTAGCAGCCGGATTGTGTGGAGTCAATAAAACGACAAATACTAAATGGTAAATGAGAAATATACACATTGCTTATCTGTCTCTGTGTAGTAATTTTCCTTCTCTTCAACTGTCCTTCAAATTTTCTCTTTTGCAAGAAAAGGAACACATGGCTTCAATATTCACTTCTGTTCTGCAGTCATCCCTCCTGAAATAAAAGTTAAGCATTGCATTGTTATTATGATAATACATACAATAAACCTTGCTCCAAACCATTTGATGCAAAGCAAATCCACCTCCCACCCACAGCTGTGCTCCTTCTAGAGCATGCATGTCAAACTCCAGTCCTCGAGGGTCCCAAACAGGCCAGGTTTTCAGTAGGGATATCCTGAAAACCTGGCCTGTTTGCTGCCCTCGAGGACTGGAGTTTGACATCCTTGTTCTTGAGCTTCTACCACGCAAGTCATCCATGTGAGTGACACTGTACTGCAGTCCTGGTCTGCACACAATCTACTGAATCAATGACATCACACTGTAAAGGCAATCTACAAGATGTATTAGTTGTCCACACTTCCGAAATGTTACTTTTATGTCCAAATCACTTATTCCCATGACCTGATATTTGTATTTGTTATTTATAGGATTGTCACAAAGAGTTGATGAGGTCACCAAATGATAGTATGTAGAGAGAAAGAGAGATCTCAGAACAGAGCCCTGATGTATACCCACAGACAGATCAATAGAAGACGAAGACATGTTAGCAACAGAGATGGAGAATGTGTGACAGGAAAGTTATGATGAAAACCAGGATAGAACTGTGTTACGGATACCAAGAGAGAGTTTAGAATATGAAGGAGGAGAGTGATTGAGAGCATCAAACGCAGCAGATAGATCAAGTAGGATTAGTAGGGAAAAGTGACCTTGGGAATTTGCTTTAAGCACAGTCTGTAGAACGAGCTGTACGAAAGGCAGGTTGTAAAGGATCCAGGTGGGCATGTGATTTAAGAATGTTGACATTCTAGCAATTAGGAGACAAACAGCAGGAGGGATATAGGGCGGTAGTTAGTAAGGCACATAGGGTGTAGGTTGTTTCTGAGAAAAGGGTGACCACTACAGGCTTAAAGTAAGAGGGTAAAGAGCCAGAGAATAGGGAGGACTTGAAGATGTGGGTGAGAGTGGGGACTAAGAGATGCAGTAAGGTGTGAGGGGATACGATCTAGAGGGCATGTGGTAGAGGGAGAAGAGAAGATGATTAGCTTCCAGCTCTGTAAGAGAAGAAAAGGAGTCAAATGCAGAAGGAGAATTAGGTAGAAGGAGAGAAGGGGGAAGGGACAGAAGGAATCTCCTTGTGGGTGGCATCCACCTTGCCTCTGAAGTAGTCAAATGCTTGAGGAGAAGTGAAGGAAGGATGGCAAGTGTGAGAAGAAGGTTAGTGGAGGGAGTCAAATACAGGGGAAAAAAGACAGAGTAAATTAAATTTGTGTGTTGATGAATGTGGAAAAAAAAGTAGTGTGGTTTGGCCCCAGAGAGCAGCTTTATACAGGACTGGAGACATTTTTACTGTAGAAAAATCAAACATCAAGTGTGAGATTTCCTTCATAGGCATTAAGAACAGTGAGTGGAAGTGTGATGAACATGTTTGGGAATTTAGCCAAGGGTGTGGGTTAGAGGGACGTGTGTGTCAGAGCTTGAAGGGGCATATAAAGGATAGCATTGTAAGAGTTAATAAGATTGTCAGTTTAAGCAGAAAGAGAGAGAGAGAGCAGAGAGGTTAGAGTAGATGTCAGAGGAGAGTTTAATTAAGCAGAGGAAAATCAGTGGGACAGGTAAGATGGGGTGAGGGGAATGACTGATTGTGAATGATGAGAGCAGAAGAGGTCATGTACAACTAGAGCCTTGTTAGTCAGAGAACGGACATTCCAGAGGGCATAGGAGAAGGGAAGAGAAAAGTAAGGAAAGGAATGTGGATTACATTAGATAGGTTAACACTCTTAGCAGGGAGGCAGAGGCAGGGAGACCCGATGTGTATATGAGCAGGTTCAAGATTATAAGAGATATCCCACACATCAGCAAACATAGAAGGAGACACAGAGATAGGTGTAGAGAGAGACAGAGATAGCTCTATGTAGAGAGAGAGGGACGTAGAGAGAATGAGACAGATAGGCGCAGAGAGAGAGGGGGCGCAGAGAGAGAGGGGGCGCAGAGAGAGAGGGGGCGCAGAGAGAGAGGGGGCGCAGAGAGAGAGGGGGCGCAGAGAGAGAGGGGGCGCAGAGAGAGAGGGGGCGCAGAGAGAGAGGGGGCGCAGAGAGAGAGGGGGCGCAGAGAGAGAGGGGGCGCAGAGAGAGAGGGGGCGCAGAGAATAGGATGTACATGAGTGCTTTTCATTGAGCAGTGCAGAAATAGCTGCAATAGAGGTCTGTACAAATGGTGCAGTGTGTAGACACATGCAAAGGTAGGGGAAGGAAAGAGGAGAACATGTGGATAAAAGCAGGAGTGTGGAAGTTAGAGAAATTAGAAAAGTTTAACAGAAAAGTGAGGAAACAGCAAGCAGAGAGAACAAGAGAGAGGTTACATTGGGATGACGTTCTGTGGTAGAGAGAAAATGCTAGGAGAGAGCTTTCAAATATTAGAGGACATGACTTGAGGGAGCAAATGTATAAATCAAAACCTGAGGGGGAGGTATAGCACGAAAGCTTGCACAGCAGATTATAGTCTTAAAGTTGCGTGTACTGCTGCGGCACAGTTTATTCGAGCATTTGCCCGTTCTGTGCCGCAGCAGTAGCCTGGCGCGCGCCCGAGTGTGACGGGCGCACGCCGGAGCAGCGGAAGAGCGCCCTCCGATCGGGGCGCTCTCCCTACCGCTGCCGGGTCCGCCGGGTCCCCCGGAACCCCCTGCCGCTGTCCCGCGATCGCGGGACACCAGGGCTCCCTCGGGGAGCCCCTGGACACGCGTGCAGGGGGCGCACGCTCCCGATGACGCGTGACCGCGCGTCTATGACGCGCGGCACGCCGAGGGGCGGCCACTAGCAAGCCGGGAGATTTCCCGGCTTGCGGTACCGACCACACTTCAATAAAGTGTGTCGGTAGTGTACCTCTCAGGGCATTCAAGAAGGTAAATTCTCACAAGTGCAGAGTTCATGATGAAATGCTGAATCCAGTTCCCCTCCAATTTAATTTTAATATAACTTATAACATTCTTCATTACTGCAAAAAGCAAACAAAACAAAACCACATTGCATTACTATTTTCAAAATGGATTGAATGGCATATTCAACAGTGACTGTGTGATGCCAATATTCCCCACTCACTCGTAGTGAAGCACTTATTGTACTAGTGTTGAAAGTAGGCCGGTAGAGTCAGGTACGCAGTACTGATAAAACAATAAGTGCGCGTCGTAAGTACCAGCTCCGCAACAGTGCGGGCATCACATTAGTGACGTGGATGAACATATATGGATAAGCCCATATTAAGGCATCACGTGACCAGAGCCGTCACTGACTGGGTATACGTAAAGACGCAGGGAGATGCAAGGAAAGGGAGGGAGAGAGACAGGGAGAAGATGGGAAACGGAGGGAGGCACGGATGGAGAGAGGGAGTTCTTCCGAGCTTCTGCTGGCCTCTCTCTTTCACTGGTGCATGCCGGGAGCTGGTCCCAACATCCACAAAGTGTGTGTGTATTATTGGTTGTATTTTATGGGGGTAGGAGGGTAGTGTGTATATTGTGTGTGTGGGAGTATTATATTGTGTGTAGAGGTGCAGAGGAGAGTACTAGATTGTGTATCTTGTGTAAGGGTGTTGTGTATATTGTGTTTGGAGCTATAATATTATTGGAGAGATTAGTATTGAGGAGGTATTATAGTGTGTATTGTGGGGAGTATTAGTGTGTGTATTGTTTGTGGGTGACAGATGCTGGGGTATGCAGCAATCCCTGCACTGAGGTCCGAGGCGGCTCTGCATCGCTCGCACGCACTGTGGATGACCAAGCATGTGCCCATGATAATCATGGCCTTAGAGGGATGAGTGTGTCAGAGCCTAGAAGGGGCATATAAATATATAATGGAGGAGGGAGGAGGGAGGAGGAGGAGATGATAGCATTGTAAAAGTTAACAAGATAGTTAGTTTAAGCAGAAAGTGAGGAGAGGTTAGAGATAAGGGTAGATGTCAGAGGAGAGAGTTCAATTAAGCTGAGGTATCGAGTAGGACAGGGGTGAGGGGAATGAGAAGTGGTGGATGATGAGAGCAGAAGAGGTCATGTACAAATAGACCTTGTTAGTCAGAGAGCAGACATTCCAGAGGGCACGTGAGAAGTGAAGAGTAAAGTGAGACATGGAATGTGGATTACATTAGATGGGTTAATACGCTTAGCAGGGAGGTGGAGAGAGAGAGGCAAGAGGCAGAGAGTGGTGTAGGGGTTGAGGAAGAGATGTTGCATGTACCTTATCAGAACATTAAAGAACATCAATTCACACTGGTGCAGAGTTGATGATGATTCCAGTTCACCTCCAATTCAATTTTAACAGAACTTTTTCATTCTTCATTACTGCAAAAAAAAAAGTATAAAACATTGCATTACTATTTTCAAAATGGATTGAATTCCCCCAACAATAACTATGTGTTACCAATATATCCCTCTCAGTCCCACTGCAGCACATACTGTACCAGTGTGAAAGTAGGAAGGTACACAGTAACGGTAAAACAATACGTGCCGGTACTATGCACCATATGAATTATAAGGGGATGTAAATCTCCCAGTCTCTCTCCATATCCGCAACAGAGTGGGCTCCGGTCAGTGGCATGGATGCCCATGTATGGATATGCTCATATTTGGGCATCCCATGTCACTGACCGGAGCCGGCTCTGAGTATAGGGATATATGCGGAGACGCAGAGGTGCAAGGAAATGGGAGGAGGCACGGTGAGAAACAGGGAGAGACCACAGGAAGATAGAGGGCAACAACTTCCACAAGGTACATGTATGTGTATAATTGTTTGTATTTTGTGCAGAGGGGGTAATTTCAGATAAAATACAATTCTCCACCCTCTACGAAACAATTCCACTTTGTTCAGTAAGCCAGAAAGTCTTGGTCCCATGGGGACTGAATTTTAATGCAAATAAGGTCCTTAATACACAAGTAAAGAATATAGTTACTTATTCTCTACTGTAAGAAGTGCCACATTGCCCACTATTTGGGTCCTGTGCCCAGATTGTGACCATGCATGGCAGAGGTGAGATTCCACCAACACCAATTTGCTACACTCTCCAAGAGAGATAATTGTGGTCAGAGGTGGAACTAGGGGAGGGGGTGAGCAGGGTCACTGCCCAGGGAGTAACCTGACAGGGGGCACGGAAATCTCATTTAGTGCATATGGTGCGGCACTGCATTGATTGACCGGTCAATCTGCACTGCTGCCTGTCACAGTGACATCATGATCGGGCACTGTGATCAGCTATAGCACTGACCCAGGTGAGATAGTTCAGCACTTTACAAGGAGGGAACAGATGTTGTGGGTGACAGATGCTGGGGGTAGGCCAAGACTGTTGGCCAGAGTAACGTGGAGACTTACTGCACTCTGCATGCCAATCCTCTCCCTGACATCAGGGGAAGAAGTGGCCCTGGGGTGTGTGTAGGTATGCCAGATGTCAGTGTATGCATAAGTAAGTATGTCTGTGTAGTGGGAGGTGTAGGGGCGTTAAGCTGGAGGACTTAAAACAGGCACACATCTCACTTCGCTGCGGACAATTTCCCTTTGCATAAGATTCTTGTGATTATGTCAATGATGATCAATAACTGCATCATAACACAGCCGCTCTATACAGAAGATGTACTTGCTCTCAATGGTCATGGAGGTAATACGTCACACAATGTACAGATATAGCAAGGATTATTTCTTCCTCTGGTGCATTATGGCATTATGATGGGAAATGTTGTGAGATTCTGCATTATCAGCATCACTGAATCTTTTGGAAATTAAGTGATATTCTATGTTTTAATGCAATATTATGGATGATCAGCCGGTAAAATAATAAAAGCTTTCTGTATCTGTAGCCATGCTCTACCCATGATGTGCTGAATCAATGACTGCAGAGAGATTCAGAGTGGTAAACATGACTGGAACGCATCTCTAAATAATGGGCAGCAAAGCAGTGCAGAATAGGAGGTGAAAGTATTTAAAATGGAAGACCCTTAGCAGCTGTGTGGGGAGTAGACAGTACAGACTGACCAAGTAAATGGTAAAAGGAGTAACTTCAACATTACTTGGCTTTGTTCTCCACATTGAAGCTTTCCTCCTCTTTACATCACTAATACTGATGCCATGTGTAACCTGTACTGAGAGTTATATAATCTACTGGCCTAGATGAAACCATGTGATGCAAACAGGATCCATCCCACTCCAGATTCATAGAATTGAACCACCTCAACCTTTCATAACAATCACATAGAACTGCAGCTGTGCGCTACTGCACATGTTCTTGTTATGAATGGTAGTAGATGTGGTCCTTGGGTCTTTACTTCATACTGTAGCCACACTCTACTCATGATGTATTGAATCAATGAAAACTTGCATGGTTCAGATCACAGGAAGGGGTAGAGTAGAGATGAAAATGTTCAATGTGAAACCCGTAGCAGCCGGATTGTGTGGAGTCAATAAAACGACAAATACTAAATGGTAAATGAGAAATATACACATTGCTTATCTGTCTCTGTGTAGTAATTTTCATTCTGTTCAACTGTCCTTCAAATTTTCTCTTTTGCAAGAAAAGGAACACATGGCTTCAATATTCACTTCTGTTCTGCAGTCATCCCTCCTAAAATAAAAGTTAAGCATTGCATTGTTATTATGATAATACATACAATAAACCTTGCTCCAAACCATTTGATGCAAAGCAAATCCACCTCCCACCCACAGCTGTGCTCCTTCTAGAGCATGCATGTCAAACTCCAGTCCTCGAGGGTCCCAAACAGGCCAGGTTTTCAGTAGGGATATCCTGAAAACCTGGCCTGTTTGCTGCCCTCGAGGACTGGAGTTTGACATCCTTGTTCTTGAGCTTCTACCACGCAAGTCATCCATGTGAGTGACACTGTACTGCAGTCCTGGTCTGCACACAATCTACTGAATCAATGACATCACACTGTAAAGGCAATCTACAAGATGTATTAGTTGTCCACACTTCCGAAATGTTACTTTTATGTCCAAATCACTTATTCCCATGACCTGATATTTGTATTTGTTATTTATAGGATTTTCACATGTATTACTACTGTGAAACGCTATATACATTAATAGTGCTATATAAATAAATACATACACATTTATATATAATAATAATAACAGCATGTTCTTTTAAAGCGCTGCTAGTTTTACGTAGCGCTATACAGAGACATTTTGCAGACACAAGTCCCTGCCCCATAGAGCTTACAATCTATGACATTGGTGCCTGAGGCACAGAGGATATGAAGTGACTTGCCCAAGGTCACACACACACAAATATATATACATAAATATATACATATATACACACACACACACACACACACACACACACACACACACATATATATGAAAACTAACACAGAAAAAAAGAATCCCCTGAATAGCACTCTAACATACACAAATTGTATCAATAAAGGTTTATTAATCACATACACATAAATGGTTAAAATGAGGAGCAGTGGTGACCTACAAAGCTGTTATAAACTGAACCTTAAGGTGTGGGGAAAAATGCTACACTGCAGTAATAAGTACAAAGTATGTAAATAAAGTGTAGAGGCAAGAAATATATGGAAATGAGAACACTCAGACCGGCCGGTCAAGTACTACCTAAGTTGAAGCCCCCTGTGTGAAGTGCTTGTATGAAACTAGTGTATAACTAACAAGCAAATGCTTGTCCGGGGGCTTAACATATAGACAGTTGATAGATGTATTTGAAGTTGCATATTCTGTGCCGTGGATTAATCAGTATACTGAAAGCAACTGAAGATGGTACAGTAGCTGTGATAGGTTGGCCTCATAGCTCCTCCTTCAATGGAGGACTCGGCTCACAGAGCACTTAAATCCCTAAATGCCCACAGAAAAAAATAAGCATGCAGTACTTAAAGTGAAAGTAAAATGAGAAATGAAATAAAATAAACACACACATTGAAAAATCACTCACCCGACTGAGAGCGCCTTCTACAGAGCGCTGTACCACTGCTCAGCTAGCAGCTAAAACTGTCTCATTTTCCCACCATTGAAGTTTACACATGTCCACGCCCCACTCTAACAAGACGCTGTGTACGGAAGCTCGCAGGAGACAAACTAGTGAGAGAAGGTGTAGCTGCTAGCCACACTCCACGAGGTGCATTGTGGGAAATGTAGTTCTTTGCCTTTTAGCTTCTCTGACTGGTTACTGATCACGTGATGTCACTAGGGGCGGGATTAGTGTGTTGCAATGTAACGGCCCGGCTGTATGATTGTCACAGAAGGGGGGAGCCTGAGAATGTCACGGATTTAATTACACATGTAATGATGTAATAACACAGCCATGAACTAAGACAGTATACATATGGTCATGTGATATTTATAATGCATTTATTAACATTATTGTGTGGATTTGGGCTGAATTAAACTTGTATGGGATTGTCACTTTAATATCACAGTACCACTACTGTTTTAACATTTATAATGACCTCCTGATTACAGATTATTAGGGACAGACTTAAAAAGGCCTGTGTAAATATTTATTATAGAGTGGCCTCTTTACTTTATAATATCAGGGAGTATCAGACAGGCCTGTGTTTATTTTTAATATACATTAGGGTGACCTGACTCCAGATTATTGGCCTTTCCCTCTGACAAATGCATATTTTCCTATACTGTGTTAATTTTGTTAGAACAAAATAAATATTCATGCGCTAAATGACAGTACCAGTGTGAGTCCCAATAAGAAGTAGTGAGGTAAAAAACCATGGTACCAGCAACATATGTAACTGATGGGGAGGGTGCTAAAATATATGGAGTGTGGCGTCCTGATTGCTAAATGAGGTGTATTATATCATAAGTGCATATAACAATATCCCTCATAGCAATCTATTAAGAACCAACAAGAACTAGGTAGCACAATAATCAGTGCTGCAGTTATAGCCTAATAATAAGTATATATATATATATATATATATATATATATATATATATATATATATATATATATATATATATATATATATATATATATATACAGTGTTCGACAAACCTATACATTTGCTCGCCCCGGGCGAGTGGATTTAACCCCCGGGCGAGTAAATATTGGCCCAAGCAGCACACGTTTGGTACTAGGTGGCGAGTAGATTTTTTTGTGTGGCGAGTAGATTTTTTGGTGATTTGTCAACCACTGTATATATATATATATATATATATACTGCTGCGGCCAAGTTTATTCGAGCATTTGCCCGTTCTTGGCCGCAGCAGTAGCCTGGCGCGCGCCCGAGAGTGACGGGCGCGCGCCGAAGCAGCGGAAGAGCGCCCTCCGATCGGGGCGCTCTCCCTACCGCTGCCGGGTCCGCCGGGTCCCCCGGAACCCCCTGCCGCTGTCCCGCGATCGCGGGACACCAGGGCTCCCTCGGGGAGCCCCTGGACGCGCGTGCAGGGGGCGCACGCTCCCGAAGACACGTGACCGCGCGTCTATGACGCGCGGCACGCCGAGGGGCGGCCACTAGCAAGCCGGGAAATCTCCCGGCTTGCGGTACCGGCCACACTCGAATAAAGTGTGTCGGTACTATATATATATATATATATATATATATATATATGTAACCCATATTCCCCCACCCAATCGCAGATAGGGTGCATGTGAGGGGAGCTATATGTATTACCCAGTGTGGTGCTTTACCTGTGAGGCTCACAGGAGGCCTGAGCCTCTGCCAATAAGAGCCTGGGGTGTATCCTCCTGAACAATACTATATGGTGCAGCGCCTCCACCTGTGATGGCTCCAAGCAGAGCGGGAGTTGTTCCTCACAGGACAATAATATAATATCACGCACACAGCATATAAAAGAACAGTGACTTTTCTAACAGTAACATAACTATGCATGTCATACATTAAGTGTCTCTCTTCTAGGAGACACAGTAACTCACGTGTCTCGCAGGATGCAACCCCTCACCGTGTACCCACACCATGTCCAACTCCCCACACCACAACCCCACCCCCAAAGTAAGGTATGTGTGTGTGTGACTGCACAGCCACTATGTACTGATTTATAGTTGGTGCACTTATGGATGTTACCTGCCGAGCGCTCCAGCGCTAGGACCTGCAAACAGACTTCGCAAAGGATCCGACGGTGAAGATACGTCAGGGTTACCTTCCAGGGCGATCCCACCCGGTTGGTTGCTGCTGTGCTTGAAGAGGTCTGATCCTAAACCTCTGTAATGGTGCTGCGACAGTCTCTGCTTCCTTCACTTCTCTCTCTCTCTAAAGTGACAGGTTCCTGTACTAGGGCCTGTCCCTGTGACCACCCACCCTCACTAGTGGGAAGTCAGGGCCTCAACTCTAGCCTGGGGATTTCTGGCCTAGGGCAGAATCTCGCAGCTCTCTGCCCACCTTCTTTCCCCCTTTGTCCCCTAAGTCTCACTCACTCACGTGCTTCCCAGTCTGCTTCCTGACTGCACAAAACAATGTATCAAATTCCCTGCTGCAGAGAATCTGCAAGTCTCAGTGGCTGGTTGGTTGCAGGTGACAGGGAACATAGGGCATTCACCAGAGGCTGCTGGGGGATGTAGTCCACTCAGAACCTCTTTCCTATGGGGACTGTGTGCGCGGTCTCTACTGCACCTGTGCAAAGCTGTAGTGGCCACCGCTACACATAACTGCACCTGCGCAACCTACCAGATCTCCTGTACACTTGTAATGGCCACCACTACCCTTGCCAACCTCTGCGTATTGCGCGAACCTCGCACCAAACACAACATGGCCGCTGTGGCTATCTGCGCATGCTCGAGCATCAGGGCCCCCGACGGCGCCGGCACAGATAGCGGCGCCAACTGGGAAAAGTCGCCATCCCCTTCCCCCACTGCCACAGGGGTAAGGCAAGGGGCAAAGGAACATCAGGGAAGCCGGGAGTGGCCCCCTTACATATATATATATATATATTGTGGTTGACAAATCACCCAAAAATCTACTCGCTGAACAAAAAAATCTACTCATCACCTAGCCCCGCCCCAGGCCCGCTTTAAAAAAAATTGAATAAATTCCTAGTAAGAACAACATTCGTTTTTGACATGTTTATTTATTGTATTACATTATACTACAATTAGTCCTTGTTAAGAGTGTGTGTGTGACACAGAGAGAGTGTACGTGTGTGTGTGACACAGAGAGTGTGTGAGACACAGAGAGTGTGTGAGACACAGAGAGTGTGTGAGACACAGAGAGTGTGTGAGATAGGGTGAGGCAGAGGGTGACAGGGTGAGGCAGAGGGTGACAGGGTGAGACAGAGAATGACAGGGTGATACCGAGAGATACAGAGGTTGACAGGGAGAAAATGGGTGACATGGTGTGACACAGGGTGACAGGGTGAGACAGAGGGTGACAGGGTGAGACAGAGGGTGACAGGGGGAAACAGAGGGTGACAGAAAGTGAGACAGAGGGTGACAGAAAGTGAGACAGAGGGCGACAGAAAGTGAGACAGAGGGAAACAGGGTGGGTGACACACACACACACACACACACACACACACACACACACACACACACACACACACACACACACACACACACACACACACACACACACACACACACACACACACACACACACTCTCCCTCTTACACACACACTCTCTCTCTCCCTCTCACACACACACACACAGACAGACATCAAACCCCTCCCCTCTGCGAGAGCGAGGGTCCGCCCTCACAAATTCCTCTATGCCTCTTATCAGCGGTGCAGACAGGAGATGAAATACAGCAGTGACCGCACGACCCTTCTTTTGGCGATGTTACATATATATACTGATAATAGTAAAAAGCAGAACAAATAATATAAAAAGGCAATTGCTTGCTTGGGAAGTAGCTTCTGCTGGGCCCAATTTGAGGAATCCCTTGTCAGTAGGGCCGCCAGCAGAAATCTTGGGGCCCAGGACAAATGCAAGGATCAGGCCCCCCTCCCTACCCCATAGCACACCTACCATGACATTTTTTTTAGGGCACAACTTTTACTCAAATGGTAGTGTTGCAAGGCCTATTTCACACCTCGCAAACCCCCCCATTTTACACTTTTTTATATTTTTATATATATATAAAAAGAGAGAGAGAGAGAGAGAGACAATCAAGTGGTTTCTTCTTCTCTTAGCCAAAGACGTACTACTCTATGTTCCTTTTCTCATTCTCCTATTTTTGTACCTTGGTATAATTGTATATACATACTTCACAGCATATGTTCCACCAAAGTAACTACGTCAGCGATGACAGCGACCAACAGTGGCACTACTGTGTTTAGGGTTCTACAGTGCACAGCCACCCTACACTACCCATCTGGTATTTCCACAGCCCAGATAGTTGAACAAACTGGCTGCGGTCCATATTACCTCTGACTCCAGCAATGCTTGGACAGTTTCCCCTATCTCTTTCTGCTCAATTTATTGGATACATAGCTTTGGATATATTTCAGCATTCTATGACACTCAGGATAGCGCTCATGATGTCATCAACAACCAGGGGACTCCCAATAGTTGCTATTATGTGATCAATTTTTACTGCACGCAGTCCTGAGTATACTATCAGCTTTGCCACAGTTGAGAGTCTGGCACATTTCTCTGCTGTACAAATGTGTCAGAGAACACATCCAGGCATTCAGTATACATCCCAGTTAGGCAGCGCTTATAGTAAGTGCGACGCGACGGGAGTAACGCTGGCGACTCAAAATTTGGAGCTGGGGAAATCAGATTTTTCAGAGGCTGTCGCCACATGTGACAGCCTCTGAACCAATCAATGCCCATGTCGCCAGCGACATCCCCGAAAGTTAAATTATAACTTTCGCAGGTGACGTCACCCGTCACTTCGCCAGTCGCGTTGCTGGCACTATAAGCATGACCTAGGGGAGGGCCCAGGAGACTCCCATACAACTCTGGAGAGTTTCTCTTAATTAAGGTAACTTTCCACTATGTGTCCTGTTCACAGCAATGCAGTACTAACTACATTTAAGCATGTCTGTAAGATACAAAAGTTAACCCATCATGCACCTTGGCCTAGGGAGGATTTGTTCCTATAAAGTACACCCAGTTTGGCAATGATTTTGGATGTCAGATTATCAATATGCAACTCAAATTTTAAATGGGAGTGAAACCAAATGCCAAGATATTTAAAATTAGTGACACTTTAGTTGGCTTCAATTAATTACTGCATTTATAAAATTCTGCAGAGCATCTAGTAACCTTGTAATATTAAGAGATGGCAGCCTTGGTATGTTATGCCTCTTTTTTCCTGTACACCGCAAAGGATTTTGTGGCCTATTCTAGTAACTCTGAAGTGAGGCAAACCACTTCTAAATAGCTCTCTTTATGTGAATTGGCCTACTTTGCTATGCTGTAAGCCAGGCCTGCACAGTTCCAGTCCTCGAGAGCCGCAAACAGGCCAGGTTTTCAGGATACCCTAACTTCTTTCACTGCAGCCATTGTAATCAGACACTGCTAATGGAGGGTATGATACATTCTCTACCACTGAAAGAATATACATCTCAGTGGTAGACGGCTGATAAGAAGCTGTTTCAGTCTGGTTCTGCCAATTCGATCGGTTTAAAAAATCCTCCATTTTCAGGTCTATGTATGTTGATCTGATTTCTTAGGCTTTCAAGACGTTATAGCAGTCCTGTTTTTAGTGCTCATTCTCTCCCCCTTTATCTCTCAACTTTTCTCTCTCCCTTTATCACTCACTCCCCCTTTATCTCCTTCTATATGACCCTTGCCTCACTTCCCCTGACTCAAACTAATCAATCTTTAATCACCTCTCTCTACCTCTTCTCCCTCTCCCACTCCCTTCTCGCTCCCTTGTCTCTCACTCTCCCTTCTCTCCATTTTTTCACTCGGACTCCCACTGGTATTAGTATCTCAGATTTATTTTGATTTTTGGTGTGCAACATTTTTCCACATTACATAGCACTTGTGAGCAAGACATCCAGTCCAGCCACTGCTGATGGGACACTGTTCTTTCACTGATCGCTATATCTGAGCTATTGGGAAACAATTTTAAACACTATTACATTCTCTGCTCTTTCTCTCAGCTGCTATCTCGGTCATTGTGCCCAGCATATGGCGTCATCAGGCATATTAATGCTTCCAACATCCCAGGAGAAAATGGTTATATTGTTTTGAACAAGGGGCCTATTTCTGATGACTTATTCCTGCATTAGTAATATGTGTCATATATCTTGGCTCAATCAGAGGCTTGGTTGAAAACCTGTTGGACAGGCTTGAGTACTGGAGTTGAGAACCCCTGTTCAAACATTTATCTTCCTACCAGTACATAGGTAATTTCAAGAAATTAAACAAAAAAAGGTAGAAAAACTTTAAACAGCAAAATAACCATACAGTAACTTGTAAACCTTGAGAAATGCATCTTAATAGGGTCATGTCACACTGAAAATATAGTATTCCCAGGTTTAACCCTTGCATTCATCAGCCAGATATGTTGAGTCTTTAAGTTGCATTCATTGTTTTGAAATAGACTTGGTATTTTATGTCTCTTTTTTCCTGTACACCGTAAAGGATTTTGCGGCCTAGTCTAGAAACTCTGAAGTGAGACAAATCACTTCGAAAGAGCACTCTAGATGCGAATTGGCATGGTTTGCTATGCTGCAAGCCCTTCTCGCATGTCCAATCTGTATCTAAAAAGGCTTTGTACGAAGCTGTTTCAGTCTGGTTCTGCCAATTCGATCGGTTTTAAAAAATCCTTCATTTTCAGTGTATGTTGATCTGATTTCTTAGGCTTTAAAAACATTAAAGCAGTCCTGTTTTAAGAGCTCATTCTCTCCCCCTTTCTCTCTCCCTTTATCACTCACTCCCCCTTTATCTCTCTCGATATGACCCTTGCCTTACTTCCCCGACTAAAACTGCCCCCTCTTTAAACACCACTCTTTACCTCTGCTCTCTCTCCCTCTCCCTTCTCTCTCCCTCTCCCTTCTCTCTCATTTTCCCTTCTATCTCACATTCCCTTCTCTCTCACTTTCCCTTCTCTCCATTTTTTCACCCTGACTCCCACTCTATTTCTTTCACTCAACCCGTCTCTTGCTCTCACACATACTGCACCGACACACTTTATTAGAGCAAATACACGGTATGTACCTGGCAGATACCTGGAATGCGCCGCTCCTCACCTCTGACAAGCCCCGTTGCATTTGCCTTCCCAGCCTGGGTTCATGCCTGGCTGATGGGCGGCTGATCTGTTAAATGATAATGATTAGGATTTAATAGGCTGCAATGCTTCGCGTGTCTGCCAGATGGCATAAATTCATGAATTGTAATGCAGTATATATATATATACTGTGCAGTATTGCAGCCAGCGGGAATAAAATGCTTCAATCCCTGCCTGGAAAATAACTCAATGCACTCGGGCAGAAAACAGTCACAAACCTCAATACACCCGGGTATACCCGAATTCGTGGGGCTAGCCAAGCTCGAATAAAGTGTGTCGCCAGTGTACTCCCAAAGAGTAACCCTAGAAAATACAAGAGATATCTAGAAATCTAATTGCAAGGTAATAAGTCACATTAAGTGAAATGCACAATGGAATAGTCCCCCCCTTTTTTAAAAAAAACGGTAGATTCCTTACATTTTAGCTATTTGCACTTCTATATTTGTAACACTGGTAATTGCTATAATAACACTGTTACTTTTTTTTAGTTTGTACATGCACACACACAATTAAATGACCTACTGTATCTCAGTACCTCAGATAGACACAGACACACACACACGCCTATGCAGTAAGCGTTCATAAGCCACTTATCAAGCACTTAATGCCTACTGCTATTCAGTAAGCAGTGATAGTGGGTGATAAGGCGGGAAGGTTGGAAGAGATCACGTGCCACTACATGGGTATTCTGAAGTATACACAGCGTGAAGTGTTCGAATAAAGGCCGCTGCTGCTGCAGCTGTACATTCATATGTGCAATAATGAAAGAAAAATCAATGGCGTCTATCCTCATACAATGAGTTTTGGATTCAAATAAGGCATTTCATAGCACAAGGAGAAAAACATATTAGTTAGTAATTTTGCATTTAAAATGGGAAATGCTCAATAATATAATAATATAATTTATAATAATATAATATAGGTCCCTGCCCCATGGAGCTTACAATCTATGTTTTTGGTGCCTGAGGCACAGGGAGATAAAGTGACTTGCCCAAGGTCACAAGGATCTGACACCAGGAATTGAACCAGGCCCCAGGCTTCAAACTCTCAGTGCCACTCAGTGTCTTTTACTCACTGAGCCACTCCCTCTCCACAAGAGTGCAAGAGTGCAAGAGTGCAAGAGTGCAAGAGAGCAAGAAAGCAAGAAAGAAAGAAAGCAACTGTCTATACTTCCTAATGTGTGGATTCAGAACCACAAACATGAAAAAATATATAATTAAGCAATAATTAAGAGCGGAGAGAAAAATACTAAAATAATTCAGTCAATTCATAGTGAATTAAAAGAAATTAGAGAATTAGTACATGTAAAATATTTTTATTTGTTAAGAATAGATTGATTTAAGATGACACACACACATACACACACACACACACACACACACACACAATTAAATGACATATCCCTGGACCTCAGACACACACACTGACATTACAATAAGCAGAATAGATACATTTAGTTTTTGTTACAATTTGTCTCACTCCCAGTTGTAAGACATCAATCATTGTAAACTCTTGAACTCCAGGATGAGTTTGCAGCAAAGCTTCATGGGCACTGTAGTTTTTTTGTCTGCTACAAATTCTCTAATTGGTCACTGATCATGTGATGTCAGATGGGCCTGGGCTTTAATTCAAAGTGTTTAACCGAGTGGTGTGTGTCTCAAATACAGTAAGTTGCTTTATTTTTTTATCTCTGGGAATCTTCTGTGATTAAAGAGGGTCTGTTACTGAAAAAGCACAAAGCTGCTGATTACTTTCTGTTTAATAGAGAAATATTCATAAGGTATCAGTGTTTATTTGAGATGTGTCTGTACCTGAAAGGCTCAACCACCCCTGTTTGTGGGGCTCTTGTGTATGAAATAGCCCAGAGCAACTACCCCTAGAGATAATATACACACATACACACCCACATACTGTAATGTGTGTGTGTGTGTGTGTGTGTGTGTGTGTGTGTGTGTGTGTGTGTGTGTGTGTGTGTGTGTGTGTGTGTGTATATATATCCACTTTTTATTGTCTCTATAAGAGTTCTGATAAAGATTGTAAATACTGTAAATGTTTATCAGTTGATCAAAAAAGATTTGATCAGAAGAGTTGCCCTGTAAATTATCTATTCAGAGCAGCAATACCAGTATATATGTTAGACAGTGATTGTGGTTTGAATGGTGAATTTTGCAAGTATCTATCTGCGAGTTAATAACATACAAAACATTTACAGACCTGCTGTTATTACTCTGTGAGTTATGATATGATCTCAAACTGTGATTTTTGCCAACATTTGTTTGCTAGCTAGCCACATACAAATCAATTACAGACCTGCTGTTATTACTCTGAGAGTCATGATATGATGATATATGGCAATAGATTCAAATAATCCTCATCCTATTTACATATCAGCCACAAAAAGGGATTTTTAATAATGTATATGTGTTTTTAATTATCTATGTAGAATTAATAAAATGTTATTATTTTCTGATATCCGCAGTGATTCTGGCCAACCTGACAGATCTGCAGTAATATACTGCAAGACCAATTTGTTTGCTAGCTAGCCACATACAAATCAATTACAGACCTGCTGTTATTACTCTGAGAGTCATGATATGATGATATATGGCAATAGATCCAAATAATCCTCATCCTATTTACATATCAGCCACAAAAAGGGATTTTTAATAATGTATATGTGTTTTTAATTATCTATGTAGAATTAATAAAATGTTATTATTTTCTGATATCCGCAGTGATTCTGGCCAACCTGACAGATCTGCAGTAATATACTGCAAGACCAATTTGTTTGCTAGCTAGCCACATGCAAATCAATTACAGACCTGCTGTTATTACTCTGAGAGTCCATGATATGATGATATATGGCAATAGATTCAAATAATCCTCATCCTATTTACATATCAGCCACAAAAAGGGATTTTTAATAATGTATATGTGTTTTTAATTATCTATGTAGAATTAATAAAATTTTATTATTTTCTGATATCCGCAGTGATTCTGGCCAACCTGACAGATCTGCAGTAATATACTGCAAGACCAATTTGTTTGCTAGCTAGCCACATACAAATCAATTACAGACCTGCTGTTATTACTCTGAGAGTCATGATATGATGATATATGGCAATAGATCCAAATAATCCTCATCCTATTTACATATCAGCCACAAAAAGGGATTTTTAATCATGTATATGTGTTTTTAATTATCTATGTAGAATTAATAAAATTTTATTATTTTCTGATATCCGCAGTGATTCTGGCCAACCTGACAGATCTGCAGTAATATACTGCAAGACCAATTTGTTTGCTAGCTAGCCACATACAAATCAATTACAGACCTGCTGTTATTACTCTGAGAGTCATGATATGATGATATATGGCAATAGATCCAAATAATCCTCATCCTATTTACATATCAGCCACAAAAAGGGATTTTAATCATGTATATGTGTTTTTAATTATCTATGTAGAATTAATAAAATTTTATTATTTTCTGATATCCGCAGTGATTCTGGCCAACCTGACAGATCTGCAGTAATATACTGCAAGACCAATTGTTGTCTACCTTTACCATACGAATGACAATAGAGTGCTGTATATAAGGGGAACTCTTCTGATCAAATCTTTTTTGATCAACTCTGATAAACATTATATCTATACCCCTTGAGCACCTGTCGTTTGATCCTATATACCTATTCATAACGGTGATTGCGGGTCACATTCACGTACTTTAAATACTGTACATGTTAATTTTTCTTTGGTTTGAAATATGGTATTCATTGGTTTATCATCAACCAGCCCTGTTTGTGGGTGGCTCTTTGCATAGTTCTGTGTATTCTCTGTGTTTTTTCTGTTAAGTTTGCTGAGTAACCTTGTGATATAAAGAGATGGCAGCCTTAGTTTGTTATGCCTCTTTTTTTCCCTGTAAACCTCAATGGCTTTTGCAGCCTATCCTAGCCACTCTGAAGTGAGACAAACCGCTTCTAAAGAGTACTCTAGATGCAAATGTAAATAAAAAGTATAATAGAATTTGAACAAATGGCTGCTCAACTCAAGTCCTTAAGCCACGAAACATGTCTGAATTTCAGGATTTTCCAGCTTCAGCACAAGTGGCTCAAACAGAGGCTTGTTTGAAGACAGAGACCCTGATTGAGCCACCTGTGCTGAAGCAGGGACTGATTAAAGCATCTGTGTTGAAGCTTGGATATCCTGAACACCTGACCTCCCTTCTCTCTCTCCCTTTCCCTTCTCTCTCTTTCCATTCTCAACCTCTCCCTCTCCCTTCTCTCTCTCTCTCCCTCTCCCTTCTCTCTCTCTCTCCCTCTCCCTTCTCTCTCTCTCTCCCTCTCCCTTCTCTCTCTCCCCCTCCCTTCTCTCTCCCTCTCCCTTATAACTCCCTCGTCATTCCCTCTCACTCTCCCTTCTCTCTCTCAACCATTCCTTTCTCTCTCACCCTCTTCCTTCTCTCTGTCTCTCCCTCTCTCTTCTCTCTCTCGCCCTTCTCTCTCCTCTCTCCCTCTCCTCTCTCCCTCTCCCTTCTCTCTCCCTCTCCCTTCTCTCTCCCTTTTCCTTGTCACTCCCTCATCACTCTCTCTCTCTCCCTTCTCTCTCTCTCTCTCTCTCTCTCTCTCTCTCTCTCTCTCTCTCTCTCTCTCTCTCTCTCTCTCTCTCTCTCTCTCTCTCTCTCTCTCTCTCCCTTCTCCATCTTCCTTCTTCTCCATCTCCCTTCTCTCTACATCTACCTTCTCTCTCTCCGTATCCCTTCTCTCTCTCCCTATCCCTTCTCTCTCTCCCTATCCCTTCTCTCTCTCCCTCTTCCTTCTCTCTCCCTATCCCTTGTCGCTCCCTCTCCCTTGTTTCTACCTCTCCCTTGTCTCTCCATTCTCTCTCCCTCTTCCTTCTCTCTCCCTCTTCCTTCTCTCTCCCTCTTCCTTCTCTCTCCCTCTTCCTTCTCTCTCCCTCTTCCTTCTCTCTCCCTCTTCCTTCTCTCTCCCTCTTCCTTCTCTCTCCCTCTTCCTTCTCTCTCCCTCTTCCTTCTCTCTCCATCTTCCTTCTCTCTCCCTCTTCCTTCTCTCTCCCTTTTCCTTTCCCCTCCCTTTTCCTTCTCTCTCCCTCTCCCTTCTCTCTCCCTCCTCTCTTCCTTGTCACCCCCTTCTCTCTCCCTATCCCTTCTCTCTCCCTTTCCTTGTCTCTCCCTCTCCCTTGTCTCTCCATTCTCTCTCCCTTTCGTTCTCTCTCCCTTTTCCTTCTCTCTCCCTTTCTTTCTCTCTCCCTTTTCTTTCTCTCTCCTTTCTCTCTCCCTTCTCTCTCCCTTTTCTCACTCCCTTCTCTATCCCTCTGCCTTCTCTCTCCCTTCTCTCTCCCTATCCCTTCTCTCTCCCTCTTCCTTCTCTCTCCCTCTTCCTTCTCTCTCCCTCTTCCTTCTCTCTCCCTTTCCAATCTCTCTCCCTTTTCCTTGTCTCTCCATTCTCTCCCTTTTCCTTTCCCCTCCCCTTTCCTTCGCTCTCCCTCTCCCTTCTCTCTCTCTCCACTCCCTTCTCTCTCTCTCTCCCCCTCCCTTCTCTCTCCCTCTCCCTTATAACTCCCTCATCATTCCCTCTACCTCTCTCTCTCCCTCTCCCTTCTCTCTCTCTCCCTTTCCCTTCTCTCTCACCCTCTTCCTTCTGTCTGTCTCTCCCTCTCCCTTCTCTCTCTCTCCCTTCTCTCTCTCCTCTCTCCTTCTCCCTTCTCTCTCCCTCTCCCTTCTCTCTCCCTTTTCCTTGTCACTCCCTCATCACTCTCTTTCTCTCCCTTCTCTCTCTCTCTCCCTTCTCTCTCTCCCTCTTCCTTCTCTCTCCCTATCCCTTGTCGCTCACTCTCCCTTGTTTCTACCTCTCCCTTGTCTCTCCATTCTCTCTCCCTCTTCCTTCTCTCTCCCTCTTCCTTCTCTCTCCCTCTTCCTTCTCTCTCCCTCTTCCTTCTCTCTCCCTCTTCCTTCTCTCTCCCTTTTCCTTTCCCCTCCCTTTTCCTTCTCTCTCCTTCTCTCTCCCTTCTCTCTCCCTCCTCTCTCCCGTGTCACTCCATTCTCTCTCCCTCTCCCTTCTCTCTCCCTATCCCTTCTCTCTCCCTTTCCTTGTCGCTCCCTCTCCCTTGTTTCTACCTCTCCCTTGTCTCTCCATTCTCTCTTCCTTTTCCTTCTCTCTCCCTTTTCCTTCTATCTCCCTTTCCTTCTCTCTCCCCTTTCCTTCTCTCTCCCTTTCCCTTCTCTCTCCCTTTTCTTTCTCTCTCCCTTCTCCATATCCACATTTATTGACTATAAGAGTTCTGATAAAGATTGTAAGTACTGTAACTTGTAATGTTTATGTGGTTTTAAATATGGTATTCATTGGTTTATCATCAACCAGCCCTGTTTGTGGGGCTCATGTGTATGAAATTCCCCAGAGCACCTACCCCCTTTATTGTCTCCATAAGAGTTCTGTTAAAGATTGTAAATACTGTGAATGTTAATGTTTCTGTGGTTTGAAATTTGGTATTCATTGGTTTATCATCAACCAGTTCTGTTTGTGGGTGGCTCTTTGCATTGTTCTGTGTATTCTCTGTGTTTTTCTGTTATGTTTGCTGAGTAACCTTGTGATATAAAGAGATGGCAGCCTTGGTTTGTTATGCCTCTTTTTTCCTGTACACAGCAAAAGATTTTGCGGCCTATTCTAATCACTCTTAAGTGAGACAAACCGCTTCTAAAGAGCACTCTAGATGCAAATGTAAATAATAGGTATCATAGAATTTGAACACATGGCTGCTCAACTCAAGTCCTTAATCCCCCAAACTGGTCTGAATTTGAGGATTTTACAGCTTCAGCACAATTTTACAGCTTCAGCACAAGTGGCTCAAACAGAGGCTTGTTTGAAGACAGAGACCCTGATTGAGCCACCTGTGCTGAAGCAGGGACTGATTAAAGCATCTGTGTTGAAGCTTGGATATCCTGAACACCTGACCTCCCTTCTCTCTCTCTCCCTTTCCCTTCTCTCTCTCTCCCTTCTCAACCTCTCCCTCTCCCTTCTCTCTCTCTCCCTCTCCCTTCTCTCTCTCTCTCTCTCCTCTCCATTCTCTCTCTCCCCCTCCCTTCTCTCTCCCTCTCCCTTTTAACTCCCTCGTCATTCCCTCTCCCTTCTCTCTCTCCCTTTCCCTTCTCACTCACCCTCTTCCTTCTCTCTCCCTCTCCCTCTCCCTTCTCTCTCTCCCTTCTCTCTCTCCTCTCTCCCTCTACCTTCTCTCTCCCTCTCCCTTCTCAATCCCTTTTCCTTGTCACTCCCTCATCACTCTCTCTCTCTCCCTTCTCTCTCTCTCCCTTCTCCATCTTCCTTCTTTCTCCATCTCCCTTCTCTCTACATCTACCTTCTCTCTCTCCGTATCCCTTCTCTCTCTCCCTATCCCTTCTCTCTCTCCCTATCCCTTCTCTCTCTCCCTCTTCCTTCTCTCTCCCTATCCCTTGTCGCTCCCTCTCCCTTGTTTCTACCTCTCCCTTGTCTCTCCATTCTCTCTCCCTCTTCCTTCCCTCTCCCTCTTCCTTCTCTCCCCATCTTCCTTCTCTCTCCATCTTCCTTCTCTCTCCATCTTCCTTCTCTCTCCATCTTCCTTCTCTCTCCCTTTCCATTCTCTCTCCCTTTTCCTTTTCCCTCCCTTTTCCTTCTCTCTCCCTTTCCCTTCTCTCTCTCTCCCTTCTCAACCTCTCCCTCTCCCTTCTCTCTCTCTCCCTCTCCCTTCTCTCTCTCTCTCTCCCTCTCCATTCTCTCTCTCCCCCTCCCTTCTCTCTCCCTCTCCCTTATAACTCCCTCGTCATTCCCTCTCCCTTCTCTCTCTCCCTTTCCCTTCTCTCTCACCCTCTTCCTTCTCTCTCCCTCTCCCTCTCCCTTCTCTCTCTCCCTTCTCTCTCTCCTCTCTCCCTCTACCTTCTCTCTCCCTCTCCCTTCTCAATCCCTTTTCCTTGTCACTCCCTCATCACTCTCTCTCTCTCCCTTCTCTCTCTCTCCCTTCTCCATCTTCCTTCTTTCTCCATCTCCCTTCTCTCTACATCTACCTTCTCTCTCTCCGTATCCCTTCTCTCTCTCCCTATCCCTTCTCTCTCTCCCTATCCCTTCTCTCTCTCCCTCTTCCTTCTTCTCCCTATCCCTTGTCGCTCCCTCTCCCTTGTTTCTACCTCTCCCTTGTCTCTCCATTCTCTCTCCCTCTTCCTTCTCTCTCCCTCTTCCTTCTCTCCCCATCTTCCTTCTCTCTCCATCTTCCTTCTCTCTCCATCTTCCTTCTCTCTCCATCTTCCTTCTCTCTCCCTTTCCATTCTCTCTCCCTTTTCCTTTCCCCTCCCTTTTCCTTCTCTCTCCCTCTCCCTTCTCTCTCCCTCCTCTCTCCCTTGTCACCCCCTTCTATCTCCCTCTCCCTTCTCTCTCCCTATACCTTCTCTCTCCCTCTTCCTTCTCTCTCCCTCTTACTTCTCTCTCCCTTTCCATGCTCTCTCCCTTTTCCTTATCTCTCCATTCTCTCCCTTTTCCTTTCCCCTCCCCTTTCCTTCGCTCTCCCTCTCCCTTCTCTCTCTCTCTCCACTCCCTTCTCTCTCTCTCTCCCCCTCCCTTCTCTCTCCCTCTCCCTTATAACTCCCTCGTCATTCCCTCTACCTCTCTCTCTCCCTCTCCCTTCTCTCTCTCCTCTCTCCCTCTCCCTTCTCTCTCCCTCTCCATGCTCTCTCCCTTTTCCTTATCTCTCCATTCTCTCCCTTTTAGTTTCCCCTCCCCTTTCCTTCGCTCTCCCTCTCCCTTCTCTCTCTCTCCACTCCCTTCTCTCTCTCTCTCCCCCTCCCTTCTCTCTCCCTCTCCCTTATAACTCCCTCGTCATTCCCTCTACCTCTCTCTCTCCCTCTCCCTTCTCTCTCTCCCTTCTCCATCTTCCTTCTTTCTCCATCTCCCTTCTCTCTACATCTACCTTCTCTCTCTCCGTATCCCTTCTCTCTCTCCGTATCCCTTCTCTCTCTCCGTATCCCTTCTCTCTCTCCCTATCCCTTTTCTCTCTCCCTCTTCCTTCTCTCTCCCTATCCCTTGTCGCTCCCTCTGCCTTGTTTCTACCTCTCCCTTGTCTCTCCATTCTCTCTCCCTCTTCCTTCTCTCTCCATCTTCCTTCTCTCTCCATCTTCCTTCTCTCTCCATCTTTCTTCTCTCTCCCTTTCCATTCTCTCTCCCTTTTCCTTTCCGCTCCCTTTTCCTTCTCTCTCCCTCTCCCTTCTCTCTCCCTCCTCTCTCCCTTGTCACCCCCTCCTCTCTCCCTCTCCCTTCTCTCTCCCTATCCCTTCTCTCTCCCTTTCCTTGTCTCTCCCTCTCCCTTGTCTCTCCATTCTCTCTCCCTTTTCCTTCCCTCTCCCTTTCCTTCTCTCTCCCTTTTCCTTCTCTCTCCCTTTTCCTTCTCTCTCCTTTTCCCTTCTCTCTCCCTTTTCTTTCTCTCTCCCTTTTCTCACTCCCTTCTCTATCCCTCTGCCTTTCTCTCCCTTCTCTCTCCCTATCCCTTCTCTCTCCCTCTTCCTTCTCTCTCCCTCTTCCGTCTCTCTCCCTTTCCATGCTATCTCCCTTTTCCTTATCTCTCCATTCTCTCCCTTTTCCTTTCCCCTACCCTTTCCTTCGCTCTCCCTCTCCCTTCTCTCTCTCTCCACTCCCTTCTCTCTCTCCCCCTCCCTTCTCTCTCCCTCTCCCTTATAACTCCCTCGTCATTCCCTCTCCCTCTCCCTTCTCTCTCTCAACCATTCCTTTCTCTCTCACCCTCTTCCTTCTCTCTGTCTCTCCCTCTCTCTTCTCTCTCTCCCTTCTCTCTCCTCTCTCCCTCTCCCTTCTCTCTCACTCTCCCTTCTCTCTCCATTTCCCTTGTCACTCCCTCATCTCTCTCTCTCTCTCTCTCTCTCTCTCTCTCTCTCTCTCTCTCTCTCTCTCCCTTCTCCATCTTCCTTCTTCTCCATCTCCCTTCTCTCTACATCTACCTTCTCTCTCTCCGTATCCCTTCTCTCTCTCCCTCTTCCTTCTCTCTCTCCCTCTTCCTTCTCTCTCTCCCTCTTCCTTCTCTCTCCCTCTTCCTTCTCTCTCCCTATCCCTTGTCGCTCCCTCTCCCTTGTTTCTACCTCTCCCTTGTCTCTCCATTCTCTCTCCCTCTTCCTTCTCTCTCCCTCTTCCTTCTCTCTCCCTCTTCCTTCTCTCTCCCTCTTCCTTCCCTCTCCCTCTCCCTTCTCTCTCTCCCTTCTCTCTCTCCTCTCTCCCTCTACCTTCTCTCTCCCTCTCCCTTTTCAATCCCTTTTCCTTGTCACTCCCTCATCACTCTCTCTCTCTCCCTTCTCTCTCTCTCCCTTCTCCATCTTCCTTCTTTCTCCATCTCCCTTCTCTCTACATCTACCTTCTCTCTCTCCCTATCCCTTCTCTCTCTCCCTATCCCTTCTCTCTCTCCCTATCCCTTCTCTCTCTCCCTTTTCCTTCTCTCTCCCTATCCCTTGTCGCTCCCTCTCCCTTGTTTCTACCACTCCCTTGTCTCTCCATTCTCTCTCCCTCTTCCTTCCCTCTCCCTCTTCCTTCTCTCCCCATCTTCCTTCTCTCTCCATCTTCCTTCTCTCTCCATCTTCCTTCTCTCTCCATCTTCCTTCTCTCTCCCTTTCCATTCTCTCTCCCTTTTCCTTTTCCCTCCCTTTTCCTTCTCTCTCCCTCTCCCTTCTCTCTCCCTCCTCTCTCCCTTGTCACCCCCTTCTATCTCCCTCTCCCTTCTCTCTCCCTATACCTTCTCTCTCCCTCTTCCTTCTCTCTCCCTCTTACTTCTCTCTCCCTTTCCATGCTCTCTCCCTTTTCCTTATCTTTCCATTCTCTCCCTTTTCCTTTCCCCTCCCCTTTCCTTCGCTCTCCCTCTCCCTTCTCTCTCTCTCTCCACTCCCTTCTCTCTCTCTCTCCCCCTCCCTTCTCTCTCCCTCTCCCTTATAACTCCCTCGTCATTCCCTCTACCTCTCTCTCTCCCTCTCCCTTCTCTCTCTCTCTCCCTTTCCCTTCTCTCTCACCCTCTTCCTTCTCTCTGTCTCTCCCTCTCCCTTCTCTCACTCTCCCTTCTCTCTCTCCTCTCTCCCTCTCCCTTCTCTCTCCCTCTCCATGCTCTCTCCCTTTTCCTTATCTCTCCATTCTCTCCCTTTTCCTTTCCCCTCCCCTTTCCTTCGCTCTCCCTCTCCCTTCTCTCTCTCTCCACTCCCTTCTCTCTCTCTCTCCCCCTCCCTTCTCTCTCCCTCTCCCTTATAACTCCCTCGTCATTCCCTCTACCTCTCTCTCTCCCTCTCCCTTCTCTCTCTCCCTTCTCTCTCTCTCCCTTTCCCTTCTCTCTCACCCTCTTCCTTCTCTCTGTCTCTCCCTCTCCCTTCTCTCTCTCTCCCTTCTCTCTCTCCTCTCTCCCTCTCCCTTCTCTCTCCCTTCTCTCTCCCTTTTCCTTGTCACTCCCTCATCACTCTCTCTCTCTCCCTCTCTCTCTCTCTCTCCCTTCTCTCTCTCTCCCTTCTCCATCTTCCTTCTTTCTCCATCTCCCTTCTCTCTACATCTACCTTCTCTCTCTCCGTATCCCTTCTCTCTCTCCGTATCCCTTCTCTCTCTCCGTATCCCTTCTCTCTCTCCGTATCCCTTCTCTCTCTCCGTATCCCTTTTCTCTCTCCCTCTTCCTTCTCTCTCCCTATCCCTTGTCGCTCCCTCTGCCTTGTTTCTACCTCTCCCTTGTCTCTCCATTCTCTCTCCCTCTTCCTTCCCTCTCCCTCTTCCTTCCCTCTCCCTCTTCCTTCTCTCTCCATCTTCCTTCTCTCTCCATCTTCCTTCTCTCTCCATCTTCCTTCTCTCTCCCTTTCCATTCTCTCTCCCTTTTCCTTTCCGCTCCCTTTTCCTTCTCTCTCCCTCTCCCTTCTCTCTCCCTCCTCTCTCCCTTGTCACCCCCTCCTCTCTCCCTCTCCCTTCTCTCTCCCTATCCCTTCTCTCTCCCTTTCCTTGTCTCTCCCTCTCCCTTGTCTCTCCATTCTCTCTCCCGTTTCCTTCCCTCTCCCTTTCCTTCTCTCTCCCTTTTCCTTCTCTCTCCCTTTTCCTTCTCTCTCCTTTTCCCTTCTCTCTCCCTTTTCTTTCTCTCTCCCTTTTCTCACTCCCTTCTCTATCCCTCTGCCTTTCTCTCCCTTCTCTCTCCCTATCCCTTCTCTCTCCCTCTTCCTTCTCTCTCCCTCTTCCGTCTCTCTCCCTTTCCATGCTATCTCCCTTTTCCTTATCTCTCCATTCTCTCCCTTTTCCTTTCCCCTACCCTTTCCTTCGCTCTCCCTCTCCCTTCTCTTTCTCTCCACTCCCTTCTCTCTCTCCCCCTGCCTTCTCTCTCCCTCTCCCTTATAACTCCCTCGTCATTCCCTCTCCCTCTCCCTTCTCTCTCTCAACCATTCCTTTCTCTCTCACCCTCTTCCTTCTCTCTGTCTCTCCCTCTCTCTTCTCTCTCTCCCTTCTCTCTCCTCTCTCCCTCTCCCTTCTCTCTCACTCTCCCTTCTCTCTCCATTTTCCTTGTCACTCCCTCATCTCTCTCTCTCTCTCTCTCTCTCTCTCTCTCTCCCTTCTCCATCTTCCTTCTTCTCCATCTCCCTTCTCTCTACATCTACCTTCTCTCTCTCCGTATCCCTTCTCTCTCTCCCTCTTCCTTCTCTCTCTCCCTCTTCCTTCTCTCTCTCCCTCTTCCTTCTCTCTCTCCCTCTTCCTTCTCTCTCTCCCTCTCCCTTCTCTCTCTCTCTCTCTCTCTCCCTCTCCATTCTCTCTCTCCCCCTCCCTTCTCTCTCCCTCTCCCTTATAACTCCCTCGTCATTCCCTCTCCCTTCTCTCTCTCCCTTTCCCTTCTCTCTCACCCTCTTCCTTCTCTCTCCCTCTCCCTCTCCCTTCTCTCTCTCCCTTCTCTCTCTCCTCTCTCCCTCTACCTTCTCTCTCCCTCTCCCTTCTCAATCCCTTTTCCTTGTCACTCCCTCATCACTCTCTCTCTCTCCCTTCTCTCTCTCTCCCTTCTCCATCTTCCTTCTTTCTCCATCTCCCTTCTCTCTCTCCGTATCCCTTCTCTCTCTCCCTATCCCTTCTCTCTCTCCCTATCCCTTCTCTCTCTCCCTCTTCCTTCTCTCTCCCTATCCCTTGTCGCTCCCTCTCCCTTGTTTCTACCTCTCCCTTGTCTCTCCATTCTCTCTCCCTCTTCCTTCCCTCTCCCTCTTCCTTCTCTCCCCATCTTCCTTCTCTCTCCATCTTCCTTCTCTCTCCATCTTCCTTCTCTCTCCATCTTCCTTCTCTCTCCCTTTCCATTCTCTCTCCCTTTTCCTTTTCCCTCCCTTTTCCTTCTCTCTCCCTCTCCCTTCTCTCTCCCTCCTCTCTCCCTTGTCACCCCCTTCTATCTCCCTCTCCCTTCTCTCTCCCTATACCTTCTCTCTCCCTCTTCCTTCTCTCTCCCTCTTACTTCTCTCTCCCTTTCCATGCTCTCTCCCTTTTCCTTATCTCTCCATTCTCTCCCTTTTCCTTTCCCCTCCCCTTTCCTTCGCTCTCCCTCTCCCTTCTCTCTCTCTCTCCACTCCCTTCTCTCTCTCTCCCCCTCCCTTCTCTCTCCCTCTCCCTTATAACTCCCTCGTCATTCCCTCTACCTCTCTCTCTCCCTCTCCCTTCTCTCTCTCTCTCCCTTTCCCTTCTCTCTCACCCTCTTCCTTCTCTCTGTCTCTCCCTCTCCCTTCTCTCACTCTCCCTTCTCTCTCTCCTCTCTCCCTCTCCCTTCTCTCTCCCTCTCCATGCTCTCTCCCTTTTCCTTATCTCTCCATTCTCTCCCTTTTCCTTTCCCCTCCCCTTTCCTTCGCTCTCCCTCTCCCTTCTCTCTCTCCACTCCCTTCTCTCTCTCTCTCCCCCTCCCTTCTCTCTCCCTCTCCCTTATAACTCCCTCATCATTCCCTCTACCTCTCTCTCTCCCTCTCCCTTCTCTCTCTCCCTTCTCCATCTTCCTTCTTTCTCCATCTCCCTTCTCTCTACATCTACCTTCTCTCTCTCCGTATCCCTTCTCTCTCTCCGTATCCCTTCTCTCTCTCCGTATCCCTTCTCTCTCTCCCTATCCCTTTCTCTCTCCCTCTTCCTTCTCTCTCCCTATCCCTTGTCGCTCCCTCTGCCTTGTTTCTACCTCTCCCTTGTCTCTCCATTCTCTCTCCCTCTTCCTTCTCTCTCCATCTTCCTTCTCTCTCCATCTTCCTTCTCTCTCCATCTTCCTTCTCTCTCCCTTTCCATTCTCTCTCCCTTTTCCTTTCCGCTCCCTTTTCCTTCTCTCTCCCTCTCCCTTCTCTCTCCCTCCTCTCTCCCTTGTCACCCCCTCCTCTCTCCCTCTCCCTTCTCTCTCCCTATCCCTTCTCTCTCCCTTTCCTTGTCTCTCCCTCTCCCTTGTCTCTCCATTCTCTCTCCCTTTTCCTTCCCTCTCCCTTTCCTTCTCTCTCCCTTTTCCTTCTCTCTCCCTTTTCCTTCTCTCTCCTTTTCCCTTCTCTCTCCCTTTTCTTTCTCTCTCCCTTTTCTCACTCCCTTCTCTATCCCTCTGCCTTTCTCTCCCTTCTCTCTCCCTATCCCTTCTCTCTCCCTCTTCCTTCTCTCTCCCTCTTCCGTCTCTCTCCCTTTCCATGCTATCTCCCTTTTCCTTATCTCTCCATTCTCTCCCTTTTCCTTTCCCCTACCCTTTCCTTCGCTCTCCCTCTCCCTTCTCTCTCTCTCCACTCCCTTCTCTCTCTCCCCCTCCCTTCTCTCTCCCTCTCCCTTATAACTCCCTCGTCATTCCCTCTCCCTCTCCCTTCTCTCTCTCAACCATTCCTTTCTCTCTCACCCTCTTCCTTCTCTCTGTCTCTCCCTCTCTCTTCTCTCTCTCCCTTCTCTCTCCTCTCTCCCTCTCCCTTCTCTCTCACTCTCCCTTCTCTCTCCATTTTCCTTGTCACTCCCTCATCTCTCTCTCTCTCTCTCTCTCTCTCTCTCCCTTCTCCATCTTCCTTCTTCTCCATCTCCCTTCTCTCTACATCTACCTTCTCTCTCTCCGTATCCCTTCTCTCTCTCCCTCTTCCTTCTCTCTCTCCCTCTTCCTTCTCTCTCTCCCTCTTCCTTCTCTCTCCCTCTTCCTTCTCTCTCCCTATCCCTTGTCGCTCCCTCTCCCTTGTTTCTACCTCTCCCTTGTCTCTCCATTCTCTCTCCCTCTTCCTTCTCTCTCCCTCTTCCTTCTCTCTCCCTCTTCCTTCTCTCTCCCTCTTCCTTCTCTCTCCCTCTTCCTTCCCTCTCCCTCTCCCTTCTCTCTCTCCCTTCTCTCTCTCCTCTCTCCCTCTACCTTCTCTCTCCCTCTCCCTTCTCAATCCCTTTTCCTTGTCACTCCCTCATCACTCTCTCTCTCTCCCTTCTCTCTCTCTCCCTTCTCCATCTTCCTTCTTTCTCCATCTCCCTTCTCTCTACATCTACCTTCTCTCTCTCCCTATCCCTTCTCTCTCTCCCTATCCCTTCTCTCTCTCCCTATCCCTTCTCTCTCTCCCTATCCCTTCTCTCTCTCCCTCTTCCTTCTCTCTCCCTATCCCTTGTCGCTCCCTCTCCCTTGTTTCTACCTCTCCCTTGTCTCTCCATTCTCTCTCCCTCTTCCTTCCCTCTCCCTCTTCCTTCTCTCCCCATCTTCCTTCTCTCTCCATCTTCCTTCTCTCTCCATCTTCCTTCTCTCTCCATCTTCCTTCTCTCTCCCTTTCCATTCTCTCTTTCCATTTTCCTTTTCCCTCCCTTTTCCTTCTCTCTCCCTCTCCCTTCTCTCTCCCTCCTCTCTCCCTTGTCACCCCCTTCTATCTCCCTCTCCCTTCTCTCTCCCTATACCTTCTCTCTCCCTCTTCCTTCTCTCTCCCTCTTACTTCTCTCTCCCTTTCCATGCTCTCTCCCTTTTCCTTATCTTTCCATTCTCTCCCTTTTCCTTTCCCCTCCCCTTTCCTTCGCTCTCCCTCTCCCTTCTCTCTCTCTCTCTCCACTCCCTTCTCTCTCTCTCTCCCCCTCCCTTCTCTCTCCCTCTCCCTTATAACTCCCTCGTCATTCCCTCTACCTCTCTCTCTCCCTCTCCCTTCTCTCTCTCTCTCCCTTTCCCTTCTCACTCACCCTCTTCCTTCTCTCTGTCTCTCCCTCTCCCTTCTCTCACTCTCCCTTCTCTCTCTCCTCTCTCCCTCTCCCTTCTCTCTCCCTCTCCATGCTCTCTCCCTTTTCCTTATCTCTCCATTCTCTCCCTTTTCCTTTCCCCTCCCCTTTCCTTCGCTCTCCCTCTCCCTTCTCTCTCTCTCCACTCCCTTCTCTCTCTCTCTCCCCCTCCCTTCTCTCTCCCTCTCCCTTATAACTCCCTCGTCATTCCCTCTACCTCTCTCTCTCCCTCTCCCTTCTCTCTCTCCCTTCTTCTTCTCTCTCTCCCTTTCCCTTCTCTCTCACCCTCTTCCTTCTCTCTGTCTCTCCCTCTCCCTTCTCTCTCTCTCCCTTCTCTCTCTCCTCTCTCCCTCTCCCTTCTCTCTCCCTTCTCTCTCCCTTTTCCTTGTCACTCCCTCATCACTCTCTCTCTCTCCCTCTCTCTCTCTCTCTCTCTCCCTTCTCTCTCTCTCCCTTCTCCATCTTCCTTCTTTCTCCATCTCCCTTCTCTCTACATCTACCTTCTCTCTCTCCGTATCCCTTCTCTCTCTCCGTATCCCTTCTCTCTCTCCGTATCCCTTCTCTCTCTCCCTATCCCTTTTCTCTCTCCCTCTTCCTTCTCTCTCCCTATCCCTTGTCGCTCCCTCTGCCTTGTTTCTACCTCTCCCTTGTCTCTCCATTCTCTCTCCCTCTTCCTTCCCTCTCCCTCTTCCTTCCCTCTCCCTCTTCCTTCTCTCTCCATCTTCCTTCTCTCTCCATCTTCCTTCTCACTCCATCTTCCTTCTCTCTCCCTTTCCATTCTCTCTCCCTTTTCCTTTCCGCTCCCTTTTCCTTCTCTCTCCCTCTCCCTTCTCTCTCCCTCCTCTCTCCCTTGTCACCCCCTCCTCTCTCCCTCTCCCTTCTCTCTCCCTATCCCTTCTCTCTCCCTTTCCTTGTCTCTCCCTCTCCCTTGTCTCTCCATTCTCTCTCCCTTTTCCTTCCCTCTCCCTTTCCTTCTCTCTCCCTTTTCCTTCTCTCTCCCCTTTCCTTCTCTCACCTTTTCCCTTCTCTCTCCCTTTTCTTTCTCTCTCCCTTTTCTCACTCCCTTCTCTATCCCTCTGCCTTTCTCTCCCTTCTCTCCCTATCCCTTCTCTCTCCCTCTTCCTTCTCTCTCCCTCTTCCGTCTCTCTCCCTTTCCATGCTATCTCCCTTTTCCTTATCTCTCCATTCTCTCCCTTTTCCTTTCCCCTACCCTTTCCTTCGCTCTCCCTCTCCCTTCTCTCTCTCTCCACTCCCTTCTCTCTCTCCCCCCTCCCTTCTCTCTCCCTCTCCCTTATAACTCCCTCGTCATTCCCTCTCCCTCTCCCTTCTCTCTCTCAACCATTCCTTTCTCTCTCACCCTCTTCCTTCTCTCTGTCTCTCCCTCTCTCTTCTCTCTCTCCCTTCTCTCTCCTCTCTCCCTCTCCCTTCTCTCTCACTCTCCCTTCTCTCTCCATTTTCCTTGTCACTCCCTCATCTCTCTCTCTCTCTCTCTCTCTCTCTCTCTCTCTCCCTTCTCCATCTTCCTTCTTCTCCATCTCCCTTCTCTCTACATCTACCTTCTCTCTCTCCGTATCCCTTCTCTCTCTCCCTCTTCCTTCTCTCTCTCCCTCTTCCTTCTCTCTCTCCCTCTTCCTTCTCTCTCTCCCTCTTCCTTCTCTCTCTCCCTCTTCCTTCTCTCTCCCTATCCCTTGTCGCTCCCTCTCCCTTGTTTCTACCTCTCCCTTGTCTCTCCATTCTCTCTCCCTCTTCCTTCTCTCTCCCTCTTCCTTCTCTCTCCCTCTTCCTTCTCTCTCCCTCTTCCTTCTCTCTCCCTCTTCCTTCTCTCTCCCTCTTCCTTCTCTCTCCCTCTTCCTTCTCTCTCCCTCTTCCTTCTCTCTCCATCTTCCTTCTCTCTCCATCTTCCTTCTCTCTCCATCTCCCTTCTCTCTCCCTCCTCTCTCCTTGTCACCCCCTTCTCTCTCCCTCTCCCTTCTCTCTCCCTATCCCTTCTCTCTCCCTTTCCTTGTCTCTCCCTCTCCCTTGTCTCTCCATTCTCTCTCCCTATCCCTTCTCTCTCCCTCTTCCTTCTCTCTCCCTCTTACTTCTCTCTCCCTTTCCATGCTCTCTCCCTTTCCATGCTCTCTCCCTTTTCCTTATCTCTCCATTCTCTCCCTTTTCCTTGCCTCCCCTTTCCTTCGCTCTCCCTCTCCCTTCTCTCTCTCTCCACTCCCTTCTCTCTCTCTCCACTCCCTTCTCTCTCTCTCCCCCTCCCTTCTCTCTCCCTCTCCCTTATAACTCCCTCGTCATTCCCTCTACCTCTCTCTCTCCCTCTCCCTTCTCTCTCTCTCCCTTTTCTCTCTCCTCTCTCCCTCTCCCTTCTCTCTCCCTCTCCCTTCTCTCTCCCTTTTCCTTGTCACTCCCTCATCACTCTCTTTCTCTCCCTTCTCTCTCTCTCTCCCTTTTCTCTCTCCCTCTTCCTTCGCTCTCCCTTTCCTTCTCTCTCCCTTTTCCTTCTCTCTCCCTTTTCCTTCTCTCTCCTTTTCCCTTCTCTCTCCCTTTTCTTTCTCTCTCCCTTTTCTCACTCCCTTCTCTATCCCTCTGCCTTTCTCTCCCTTCTCTCTCCCTATCCCTTCTCTCTCCCTCTTCCTTCTCTCTCCCTCTTCCGTCTCTCTCCCTTTCCATGCTATCTCCCTTTTCCTTATCTCTCCATTCTCTCCCTTTTCCTTTCCCCTACCCTTTCCTTCGCTCTCCCTCTCCCTTCTCTCTCTCTCCACTCCCTTCTCTCTCTCCCCCTCCCTTCTCTCTCCCTCTCCCTTATAACTCCCTCGTCATTCCCTCTCCCTCTCCCTTCTCTCTCTCAACCATTCCTTTCTCTCTCACCCTCTTCCTTCTCTCTGTCTCTCCCTCTCTCTTCTCTCTCTCCCTTCTCTCTCCTCTCTCCCTCTCCCTTCTCTCTCACTCTCCCTTCTCTCTCCATTTTCCTTGTCACTCCCTCATCTCTCTCTCTCTCTCTCTCTCTCTCCCTTCTCCATCTTCCTTCTTCTCCATCTCCCTTCTCTCTACATCTACCTTCTCTCTCTCCGTATCCCTTCTCTCTCTCCCTCTTCCTTCTCTCTCTCCCTCTTCCTTCTCTCTCTCCCTCTTCCTTCTCTCTCCCTCTTCCTTCTCTCTCCCTATCCCTTGTCGCTCCCTCTCCCTTGTTTCTACCTCTCCCTTGTCTCTCCATTCTCTCTCCCTCTTCCTTCTCTCTCCCTCTTCCTTCTCTCTCCCTCTTCCTTCTCTCTCCCTCTTCCTTCCCTCTCCCTCTCCCTTCTCTCTCTCCCTTCTCTCTCTCCTCTCTCCCTCTACCTTCTCTCTCCCTCTCCCTTCTCAATCCCTTTTCCTTGTCACTCCCTCATCACTCTCTCTCTCTCCCTTCTCTCTCTCTCCCTTCTCCATCTTCCTTCTTTCTCCATCTCCCTTCTCTCTACATCTACCTTCTCTCTCTCCCTATCCCTTCTCTCTCTCCCTATCCCTTCTCTCTCTCCCTATCCCTTCTCTCTCTCCCTATCCCTTCTCTCTCTCCCTCTTCCTTCTCTCTCCCTATCCCTTGTCGCTCCCTCTCCCTTGTTTCTACCTCTCCCTTGTCTCTCCATTCTCTCTCCCTCTTCCTTCCCTCTCCCTCTTCCTTCTCTCCCCATCTTCCTTCTCTCTCCATCTTCCTTCTCTCTCCATCTTCCTTCTCTCTCCATCTTCCTTCTCTCTCCCTTTCCATTCTCTCTTTCCATTTTCCTTTTCCCTCCCTTTTCCTTCTCTCTCCCTCTCCCTTCTCTCTCCCTCCTCTCTCCCTTGTCACCCCCTTCTATCTCCCTCTCCCTTCTCTCTCCCTATACCTTCTCTCTCCCTCTTCCTTCTCTCTCCCTCTTACTTCTCTCTCCCTTTCCATGCTCTCTCCCTTTTCCTTATCTTTCCATTCTCTCCCTTTTCCTTTCCCCTCCCCTTTCCTTCGCTCTCCCTCTCCCTTCTCTCTCTCTCTCTCCACTCCCTTCTCTCTCTCTCTCCCCCTCCCTTCTCTCTCCCTCTCCCTTATAACTCCCTCGTCATTCCCTCTACCTCTCTCTCTCCCTCTCCCTTCTCTCTCTCTCTCCCTTTCCCTTCTCACTCACCCTCTTCCTTCTCTCTGTCTCTCCCTCTCCCTTCTCTCACTCTCCCTTCTCTCTCTCCTCTCTCCCTCTCCCTTCTCTCTCCCTCTCCATGCTCTCTCCCTTTTCCTTATCTCTCCATTCTCTCCCTTTTCCTTGCCTCCCCTTTCCTTCGCTCTCCCTCTCCCTTCTCTCTCTCTCCACTCCCTTCTCTCTCTCTCTCCCCCTCCCTTCTCTCTCCCTCTCCCTTATAACTCCCTCGTCATTCCCTCTACCTCTCTCTCTCCCTCTCCCTTCTCTCTCTCCCTTCTCTCTCTCTCCCTTTCCCTTCTCTCTCACCCTCTTCCTTCTCTCTGTCTCTCCCTCTCCCTTCTCTCTCTCTCCCTTCTCTCTCTCCTCTCTCCCTCTCCCTTCTCTCTCCCTTCTCTCTCCCTTTTCCTTGTCACTCCCTCATCACTCTCTCTCTCTCCCTCTCTCTCTCTCTCTCTCTCCCTTCTCTCTCTCTCCCTTCTCCATCTTCCTTCTTTCTCCATCTCCCTTCTCTCTACATCTACCTTCTCTCTCTCCGTATCCCTTCTCTCTCTCCGTATCCCTTCTCTCTCTCCGTATCCCTTCTCTCTCTCCCTATCCCTTTTCTCTCTCCCTCTTCCTTCTCTCTCCCTATCCCTTGTCGCTCCCTCTGCCTTGTTTCTACCTCTCCCTTGTCTCTCCATTCTCTCTCCCTCTTCCTTCCCTCTCCCTCTTCCTTCCCTCTCCCTCTTCCTTCTCTCTCCATCTTCCTTCTCTCTCCATCTTCCTTCTCACTCCATCTTCCTTCTCTCTCCCTTTCCATTCTCTCTCCCTTTTCCTTTCCGCTCCCTTTTCCTTCTCTCTCCCTCTCCCTTCTCTCTCCCTCCTCTCTCCCTTGTCACCCCCTCCTCTCTCCCTCTCCCTTCTCTCTCCCTATCCCTTCTCTCTCCCTTTCCTTGTCTCTCCCTCTCCCTTGTCTCTCCATTCTCTCTCCCTTTTCCTTCCCTCTCCCTTTCCTTCTCTCTCCCTTTTCCTTCTCTCTCCCCTTTCCTTCTCTCACCTTTTCCCTTCTCTCTCCCTTTTCTTTCTCTCTCCCTTTTCTCACTCCCTTCTCTATCCCTCTGCCTTTCTCTCCCTTCTCTCTCCCTATCCCTTCTCTCTCCCTCTTCCTTCTCTCTCCCTCTTCCGTCTCTCTCCCTTTCCATGCTATCTCCCTTTTCCTTATCTCTCCATTCTCTCCCTTTTCCTTTCCCCTACCCTTTCCTTCGCTCTCCCTCTCCCTTCTCTCTCTCTCCACTCCCTTCTCTCTCTCCCCCTCCCTTCTCTCTCCCTCTCCCTTATAACTCCCTCGTCATTCCCTCTCCCTCTCCCTTCTCTCTCTCAACCATTCCTTTCTCTCTCACCCTCTTCCTTCTCTCTGTCTCTCCCTCTCTCTTCTCTCTCTCCCTTCTCTCTCCTCTCTCCCTCTCCCTTCTCTCTCACTCTCCCTTCTCTCTCCATTTTCCTTGTCACTCCCTCATCTCTCTCTCTCTCTCTCTCTCTCTCTCTCCCTTCTCCATCTTCCTTCTTCTCCATCTCCCTTCTCTCTACATCTACCTTCTCTCTCTCCGTATCCCTTCTCTCTCTCCCTCTTCCTTCTCTCTCTCCCTCTTCCTTCTCTCTCTCCCTCTTCCTTCTCTCTCTCCCTCTTCCTTCTCTCTCTCCCTCTTCCTTCTCTCTCTCCCTCTTCCTTCTCTCTCCCTATCCCTTGTCGCTCCCTCTCCCTTGTTTCTACCTCTCCCTTGTCTCTCCATTCTCTCTCCCTCTTCCTTCTCTCTCCCTCTTCCTTCTCTCTCCCTCTTCCTTCTCTCTCCCTCTTCCTTCTCTCTCCCTCTTCCTTCTCTCTCCCTCTTCCTTCTCTCTCCCTCTTCCTTCTCTCTCCATCTTCCTTCTCTCTCCATCTTCCTTCTCTCTCCATCTCCCTTCTCTCTCCCTCCTCTCTCCCTTGTCACCCCCTTCTCTCTCCCTCTCCCTTCTCTCTCCCTATCCCTTCTCTCTCCCTTTCCTTGTCTCTCCCTCTCCCTTGTCTCTCCATTCTCTCTCCCTATCCCTTCTCTCTCCCTCTTCCTTCTCTCTCCCTCTTACTTCTCTCTCCCTTTCCATGCTCTCTCCCTTTCCATGCTCTCTCCCTTTTCCTTATCTCTCCATTCTCTCCCTTTTCCTTGCCTCCCCTTTCCTTCGCTCTCCCTCTCCCTTCTCTCTCTCTCCACTCCCTTCTCTCTCTCTCCACTCCCTTCTCTCTCTCTCCCCCTCCCTTCTCTCTCCCTCTCCCTTATAACTCCCTCGTCATTCCCTCTACCTCTCTCTCTCCCTCTCCCTTCTCTCTCTCTCCCTTTTCTCTCTCCTCTCTCCCTCTCCCTTCTCTCTCCCTCTCCCTTCTCTCTCCCTTTTCCTTGTCACTCCCTCATCACTCTCTTTCTCTCCCTTCTCTCTCTCTCTCCCTTTTCTCTCTCCCTCTTCCTTCGCTCTCCCTATCCCTTCTCTCTCCCTTTCCTTGTCTCTCCCTCTTCCTTGTCTCTCCATTCTCTCTCCCTTCTCATTCTCTCTCCCTTTTCCTTCTATCTCCCTTTCCTTCTCTCTCCCTTTTCCTTCTCTCTCCCTTTTCCTTCTCTCTCCCTTTTCTTTCTCTCTCCATTTTCTCACTCCCTTCTCTATCCCTCTGCCTTCTCTCTCCCTTCTCTCTCCCTATCCATTCTCTCTCCCTCTTCCTTCTCTCTCCCTCTTCCTTCTCTCTCCCTTTCCAATCTCTCTCCCTTTTCCTTGTCTCTCCATTCTCTCCCTTTTCCTTTCCCCTCCCCTTTCCTTTGCTCTCCCTCTCCCTTCTCTCTCTCTCCACTCCCTTCTCTCTCTCTCTCCCCCTCCCTTCTCTATCCCTCTCCCTTATAACTCCCTGATCATTCCCTCTACCTCTCTCTCCCCCTCTCCCTTCTCTCTCTCTCCCTTTCCCTTCTCTCGCACCCTCTTCCTTCTCTCTGTCTATCCCTCTCCCTTCTCTCTCTCCCTTCTCTCTCTCCTCTCTCCCTCTCCCTTCTCTCTCCCTCTCCCTTCTCTCTCCCTTTTCCTTGTCACTCCCTCATCACTCTCTCCCTCTCCCTTCTCTCTCCCTCTCCCTTCTCTCTCCCTATCCCTTCTCTCTCCCTATCCCTTCTCTCTCCCTTTCCTTGTCTCTCCCTCTCCCTTGTCTCTCCATTCTCTCTCCCTCTTCCTTCTCTCTCCCTCTTCCTTCTCTCTCCCTTTTCCTTCTATCTCCCTTTCCTTCTCTCTCCCTTTTCCTTCTCTCTCCCTTTACCTTCTCTCTCCCTTTACCTTCTCTCTCATTTTGCCTTCTCTCTCCCTTTTCTCTCCCTTTTCTCTCCCTTTTCTCTACCTTTTCTCTCCCTTTTCTCTCCCTTTTCTTTTCCTTTTCTCTCCCTTTTCCTTTTCTCTCCCTTTTCCTTTTCTCTCCCTTTTCCTTTTCTCTCCCTTTTCCTTTTCTTTCCCTTTTCCTTTTCTCTCCCTCACCCTTCTCTCTCCCTTCTCTCTCCATCTCCCTTCTCTCTACATCTACCTTCTCTCTCTCCGTATCCCTTCTTCCTCTCCCTATCCCTTCTCTCTCTCCCTATCCCTTCTTTCTCTCCCTATCCCTTCTCTCTCTCCCTCTTCCTTCTCTCTCCCTATCCCTTCTCTCTCCCTTTCCTTGTCTCTCCCTCTCCCTTCTCTCTCCCTTTTCTTTCTCTCTCCATTCTCTCTCCCTTTTCTCACTCCCTTCTCTATCCCTCTGCCTTCTCTCTCCCTTCTCTCTCCCTATCCCATCTCTCTCCCTCTTCCTTCTCTCTCCCTCTTCCTTCTCTCTCACTTTCCATGCTCTCTCCCTTTTCCTTGTCTCTCCATTCTCTCCCTTTTCCTTTCCCCTCTCCTTTCCTTCGCTCTCCCTCTCCCTTCTCTCTCCCTCCTCTCTCCCTTGTCACTTCCATCTCTCTCCCTCTCCCTTCTCTCTCACTATCCCTTCTCTCTCCCTTTCCTTGTCTCTCCCTCTCCCTTATCTCTCCATTCTCTCTCCCTCTTCCTTCTCTCTCCCTTTTATCTCCATTTCCTTCTCTCTCCCTTTTCATTTTCTCTCCCTTTTCCTTTTCTCTCCCTCTCCCTTCTCTCTCCCTCTCCCTTCTCTGTCCCTCCTCTCACACTTGTCTCTCCCTGCTTTCTCTCTCTCCCTTCTCTCTCCCTCTCTTCTCTCTCCCTCTCCCTTCTCTCTCCCTCTCCCTTCTCTCCATTTTTTTCTCTCTTACTCCCACTCTATCTCTTTCACTTCAACCCGTCTCTTGCTCTCACACACATTTCTTTCTTCCACTTCTCTCTCTCTCTTTTTCTTTCTCAAACCCTCTCTTTCTCTCCCTGCTCTCTATTACTCTCCCTGACTAGCATCCCTGCTCCTTCTAAATCACCTGTATTTTACTCTCACAAATGTCCTTTCTTTCTCTCTCTCTTTCAAGGACTACCACTCTCCCCTCTCTCTCACAAACCCCTCTCTCACTCAGTCTAAGCATTGTTTATTTAGTTCATCAGTGAAAGAGGGTCCTCAACTGCATTGCTCTAAAGGGGATTGCATTATATTTTTTCACTTATCTTGGGTAAAATTTATTTGCAGTATGAAAATAGGTAAGTTCGTCTATCAAGATGATGTTCACAAAGGACATACTAACAAGGAGGTAAGTAGTTGAGGTAAGTGAGTACACCTACACAATGCATTGCTTTTATCTCTCAGGATATAAAGCTTTGAGTTGATTTCTCTCCCTTTACACGAGTGTGCCCTTTTAGAGTCAGGCAGTGAACTCTTCGCTACTGTCCCATCTGCAGCGCTAGCTCGACTGTAAATTGGGGGAAGAAAGCATACCCCTTTACGGACGATAGACAGTAGTGCTTCTTCACTCCTAGCATACGGCAGAGGAGAAGCTCCGCTCTGTACAAAACGGATCTAGTCCTCAATGTCCAAGTACTTAGTAGTGAGGTAAAAGCTAGCTCTTTACCTCTAAGGGTGCCTCTCGCTAACATGCAACGAATGCAAGAGTTTTCAAATTTTTGAATGACTAACTGCATATAAATGCAACATGTCAATTGGATAGGGAATAGAATATATACAACAAAATAGAAAGGGCAGGCTCACAGACTGATTCCATGCCCTCCCTCACCCGCTCTTGACCCATGTTCACTATCACCCACCACCTCATCCACCTTCACCCTCACACTCATCCACCTTCACCCACCCACCATTGCCCCCTCACCAACACCTTCACTCACCCACACCTTCACTCATCCCCCTACCTCACCTACATTCACCAACCTTTAACCCCACTTAAACACACCCTCCCTCTTCCACCTTAATCCTCACCCTCCCTCACCCATGTTCACTCTACCTTACTGGCCTCAACCTTACCTACAAAGCCTCCTATACCCATATTAACCATCCCTCACCCACCTTCA